>NC_091106.1:19855000-20037500 GCF_024713975.1 Paralichthys olivaceus
CCACTGCGCCTCGGCTCGAGCGGATGTGCAAAAAAACAGTCCAGCTCCACGGCATCACCATCCTGGAAGGAACGCTCATTGGGATTCCTGTGTACTTGTTACACAAGGATCCACGTTTCTGGAACTCACCAGAGCTTTTCAGACCAGAGAGGTAAACATTCATTCTGTACACGATTAATAAGGAGGGGTAAGATCCCCCGCTTTCTTCTTGACTGTGAAAACAGCAGATGATCAATTTTTTCAGTTTGAGTTCATCTAGTGTGTGTGTGTGTGTGTGTGTGTGTGTGTGTCTGTAGGTTCAGTCCCGACAGCGGGGAGGAGGTGAACCCGTACGTGTACATGCCGTTCGGGCTTGGGCCTCGTAACTGCATTGGGATGCGCTACGCTCTCCTCGTCATGAAAATGGTTGTTGTGCGTCTCCTGCAGGATTACACCATAGAAACATGCAGAGACACTGTGGTAAGAATAACAGCAACACACACACACACAGACACACACACGCACACACACACACACACACACACACACACACACAGACACACAGACAGACACACACACACACACACACACACACACACACAGACACACACTAACTTTCATGTTCACTCAGACTCACTCTCCTCAGCTGATCTAACATCCATTTCTCTTTTTAGATTCCTTTAGAGCTCAACTGGAAGTTTCAGCCGGTGGTGCCAATAAAACTCAAGTTTGTTCCCAGAAGACATTAGTCAGAAGAAGAAATTCTGTCAAAGTCAATATTATGTACATATCACTTTTCTATAAATAGTCTCAAATGTTTCATCTTTATGTCTTAATTTTTCGGAAGAAAATAGAACATTTATCTTTTATTTTTATGACTATACATGAATTTAACTATCTTAGTTAAAAAAATTGTAATGGACAGTTAAACCTACCAGCGTCATTCTTATAAAACCGCTTTAATATTTTAAGGGGAACATGAGAGAATGTAAAATAACCTGATCCAAACATAAAAATACTTTATAGCACCATCTTTGCTGTCTCCTTTTTTCAAGGTTCCTGTTTTTAAAGTCACTTTAGCACAGTGTGTGGATGATGCAGACGTCTCTCACTTTATTAGCTTCATGCTCTGATATAATTACAACAATCAGATACATTTAAACTTCCACTAATGATACCATGTTAAATAATTGTTGTGTTACATAATTGTGTTTGTCTTGATTTGATTATTGTTTATTCTGGGTAGGATCTTATTCTGGTTGAAGTAATCGGTAAATCCTGTTTATATGTCTGTGTCTCATTCAGTCTTAATATGGTTAACGTCTGAATATTTGTGTCCATGTGAACATAGTCGCTGACGTCTTTAGCTGCATCATTGATGAGGATTTGTCTCCATCTAGTGACGTACACTCAAAGCACTGACTAAAGTACCTGTAGGATATGAAACATTTTAAATACCCGGATAAAAACAAATACAATCCACTTTTACACTTCCACACCAATTAAAGAGGTGCTGCTACACACTACAGTTGATAAATGAATCTGGAAAAACTGGTGCAGCACTCAGTTCTTTTACTGCTAACAGCTTCAGTTTTAGATTTTAAATAAAAACAGTTTGGAATTCCACGTTAAAGTCAAAGATCATAACCAGAAGTCATGTATAAAAACAGTGATGACACAATGAAAGTCACAGATCGTCTCTTTAATAACTTTCAAACAAGAGTATAAATCTGTTCTGAAGTCTCTGTGACAGTTTACCATCAAACAGCTGAAGTCATTTTTTATTGTGGGGATTAAATGACTGAGGTTTCCTCATTTACATTCATAGCTCACACATGTGGTGCAATCAGAACAATTTGACAGGACATTTACTATTATTATTAAAACTACTACACAAAGAATGAGGGATTCCATTCAAAATAAGAAATCTGTGATTAAGTGGCTTTAGAGAAAAACTGAGGAAGGACAGAAGGTGATTAATTGTGTGTTAAATGTTGTAATCTGAACTTTCCAGTTTTATTTATCAGCATTTTGAAATGAAAGGTTACACATGTTTAAACGGTGTTTGATGAGATACTGTTTATCAGTCAATTAAAGATCAACACATTATGTGACGCTATGAAGGTTAAAGGAAAAACCTCAGTGTCTGTGTGAAGCAGACAAGTAACAGTACAAATGACTTCCAGCAGATGGCGCCGGCATGAGCAGTACAAGTGAGTGAGTCAGTCTGTGTCAGTGCATTAAAAATAAAGTTTTCATATTCAGATTTACAAAGAAACATTCAAAATGAATCTCGTAGATCGAGTGGATTAGAAGAATGTGCTGGTTTTAATAAAAATGTTGTTTTACAGTGCGTCCTGCTTAAACACTGATTCTGTTTGGTTTGTTTATCAGAAAATAAACGTCCTGAAATCTGTCGCACACTGCATCAAAATAATGTAACTGAAAATATCCTGAATTCAGGTCAGAGGACAAAATGTTAAAAGAAATTCAATCGGTTGAAGAAAAAGAAATAACTTTGAAACGCTGCTACGGTTGGGAAGAGAATGTGTGAGATATGGAGAAGTGTGGCCAAGTTGACAGGTTGTTGATGTCATAGACTGTTTATAAAGTTGGACGGACTCCGTAAAAGTGAAGCCAAAGTGCCAAAACTGCCCCCTGGTGGCTTTATGCAGTACAGGTCATAAACCCCTCCTCTGCCATGTTATTGGAAGATGGATTATTTCATTTTAGGTAGTTCTTATCACACTGGTTTGGTTTTAATTAGTTATTTGAGCATTAAATGACTGACTTCAAATGACGTGATCGAGTTGTGTGCAGGATATTTTGGCTTCACTTCTGGTTAGTGGTGGGAAGTGGAGATGCGTCGTCCATCTTAATACGCAGTCGATGGTTGAAACAAACCAGTTATAATACACTTGTGCACATTCACGCACAGACAGAAAACCAAGAGCAGCACAGGCTCAGATACAAACATCTGGGCTGTAAATGAAAGCTTTTGTTTGTGTTTCTTAATCAAAGAGGAGAGTATAAAAAACTGCACCGCCACAGTGCCACGTTCTTCAAAAGCTCTATGGAGTGACTACTGCATTAGAAAAAGCAACGACAACGCAAACGTAGAGCCGTGGGATAAAAAAGTTTAAAGGAATATATTACAAAGCCTTTTGGAGTCCTGAGTTTATCAAACATAAACAAAACAGACTAAAAGGCCAGAGTCCATAAAATATAATTGAAATACAATAAAGGATTTAAACAA
This sequence comes from Paralichthys olivaceus, assembly GCF_024713975.1. Classification (NCBI taxonomy): domain Eukaryota; kingdom Metazoa; phylum Chordata; class Actinopteri; order Pleuronectiformes; family Paralichthyidae; genus Paralichthys; species Paralichthys olivaceus. Next base: position 19,858,236 of record NC_091106.1, read on the forward strand.
ATAAATGGTTCCTGCTTGTCGTCCGGTCCTCAGACGTCCAGGAAAACAAGTAGATCAACTGAGAAGTATGTTTGACACCTGTTTGGGACGACACACATTATGCAGCATACGTGGTGTCAACAGCATATATAGAGTTTTAAATGAGGTGCTCGTCTTTTTGGGAAAGCAGCATTGTCTTTAGATAAGAGTGACACAATGATTTCAATCAGTTTTTCCAACATAAGATTTAAGTATAATCCTTTAAAATAAAAGCTTAAAATGTGTTTGTGATGTTTTAAATTAACAACAGTGTGCGACATCCCTAAACGGACACAGATGTGAGTCGTCAGTTTAAGACACACGTCCCGACTTTGACGACATCGTGGCCGCCAAGTTACTCGAGTGAAGACAAAACACGTTGCTTCACACTTACAGATGATAAACACGCTGACGACCGGGAGCGGTCCAGTTAGACCACAGTAGTCCTCTACTGGTGGCCACTGGGAAGCTTGTAGGTTAAGTACCTTGCTGAAAGGCACCTTGGCAGTTGCTACTAAGAAAGAATTCACTATTTTATTTAGCAGAACTCAGAACCTCCTAGGTTATAAAAAACCTTTTGACCTCTCAGTCACTGCCCTGCAAACATAATAATCGACGTGATCACATCATTGGTGAAGAAATTACCGGTTATTAGTTCAAAGGCTGATACAGGTTTGAAAATTGTGTCATTAAAGGTTCCTGAACTTGAACCAATCTCAGGTGTGATAGGGATGTTTCTCCCATTTAGATTCTGGTCCTGGATCAGTTTATCTGTGTAAATTGAGGCTGATTGTAGTTCTTGTTTAAGTCTCTCCAGCTTTCTGTGATAGAAGAAGAAGCCTGAGGTCCTGACGCTCGCACAGTATTCTGAGGAAATGCTTTCAAAATTTTACAAACCAAATATTATAGAATATATTGACCAGCCACAGTCAAATTATACCAGCGCTCGACGAGAGGTGAATTTGATGTTTATTGCATGTTTGACTTGATTGACAGCTCTCTCTGGCTCCTCCTACTTAGCTCATAGCAGTTAAGTCGTTTTTTCTAAATGAAATATGTAAAATTGGCTCCAGACATTTTGTGGACTTTGCCTTTCACATATGAAACACACAGCAGGGATTGCCGTGTCAGACGTGTTCACAACAACAGGAAATTGTCCCGAACATTCACATGAGGGGTGGCGGCTGGGTAGAGCACGCAGGACGTGACGTATAACTCCCAATCCAGAAAATCACATGTTTTGGTTTTGGCTTACGGCCCTCACTGTCACAAGCTCTCCAATGTCATTGTCTTTTGAAGTTGGCATCTTCTGCGTCTCCTCTTTTCATCCAGAGATATTTGTATTCTTCCACTTTCATACCCCACGCTTATTAGAAACGTCATCAACGACATTTACCTGTTGCGTTCTCACATCGGCACCCTCGGACATTTTTCAGACGTTTTACTGTGGGGCTTGCAGGCGAATGTCCGGATCAACTGACATTTGCATTCTTACATACAGCACCTCCTGAAAATGTCAGCACGTGTCTAAAAGCAGCTTTAGATTATTCAGCTGCAAACAACTTAAAAACTAGACATGAGTAGTATGTGTTCTACCATGTCAGCCTTTCAGAGTTCCAGTTTGACAGTATTCTCTCTTTCTGAGTTTAGCACCATCCATTAAATAACTGCTGGTAAAATCTACATGTGGCTGGTAAATCTTCTTAAATTACGAAACACTTTGGTGGAGAAAAAAAACAGCCCTGCTTCTGGGCGGTCTGGGCAGATAAGATAAGAAATAGTGAATTTTGGAGGGGATGTTGTCAGCTGTTGTCAGCCGTGTTCACTGGGAGGTGATCCAGCCTTTGTCAGCAGCCAGATCTCCTTCCCCCTGCGAGGAGAAACTATTCCAGTGCTCTGGATCATTGCAGGGATTTGGCTGACGTTCTTACCCAGAGCAGGGAGCGGTTCAGGTTCTGCTCAAAGACGGTCCTGACAGACTGTAGCTGGACTCATCAGCTATTCTGTTTCCTGACCACAAGTCCAGCCCTGTGTTTCTCAGCAGGCTTTGCAGGTTCTACCGGCGGGGCTGGTAGCGGGAGTGACGAGGCAAGGAGGTGGGGCTGGAGGAAGAGGAGGGCGACATGGAGGCCAGCGAGGCGGTGGCGGCGGCGTCCTCAGCCTCCTCCAGCTCTCCTGCTCCGTGGAGCTCCTGGCTGACGCTGGACTGTAAGGCAGCCGGGGTCAGCCACTCTTTGGGCAGGCAGGTCTGGAGGAAGGGCACGCAGGAGCTGAAGTAGGCCAGACGGTTGACCCAGCGAGGGATCTCCCGGCCACACAGGATCTGAGGAGGGGAGAAGAGCAAAACATTTCATAAAATAGTTGATAAAACAGCTCTGGTGCTGTGACAATGAGCTTTGGAAAGCGACGCCACGTTGTTCATGTATGATAAGAAAGAAGTCGTACAATGAGACTTGTTGAAGTAAATTCGTAGCATATCTTAATAAAGGACCAACATGTGGGAACCCCCAGCACCGGTGTAGAATTTGGTTAATAAGAAACTTTATAATCAATACACTCACCATTAGGGCATTTTTGTGTTACACTTGAGTCTGCATTCATGTTAAAATAAACTTGAGCATCATTTGTCTTGATTTCAATGTGAAGTCCATGAATCAATCTTCACTTTTCTTTGTTCACTAAACCAGAACAAACACTCGTTACTTCCTCCTGGTCTGTTAATGTTTTCTAAGTCAGAAGTCGTCTGTGGACATAATCAGTCTTTCAGAGTTCAGCTGCGATTTCAGCGGAAGAAAAAAAAATCTGGAACCATGCATGTGTAACGTGAAAATACTTCCTGCCATTCTCTTGTGAAGTGACCCCAGTGAAAAAATTTTCAAACCTCCAGGGAATGATGTGACATTTCCTGACTTTCTGTGCCTTAAAGGAACAAACAGTGGCAACCCAGCGTTAGTCATTTCAAGGGACCAGCAGCTTGTACATGAGTTGGAGGATTGGATTTCTCTCTAACCTCCTGCCCTTAGCAGACTAACACTGTCATTGTGAGGGCTTATTATCACCACTTTGCTCTGTCAGTGCTATTACAACATCTTGGGACAAGTGGTTTCCCAGAAACTCTGGGTAAATGCACTTTAATCACAACATCATCAAAGATGCTGACTGGCTTTCTTAAAAGCCACATGTGAGACGGAGACAGTGGGTTTTTTTAAAAACCACAAAAAACGTCTCGTAGAGCCGATGATTTTACATGTTGTGTCCCATCACGAGCAGCCTACAGATGATTGTATCCTATGTTAATGCTGCAGCCACTGCTCTGTGTCAGCCAGCTGAAAACAGATTCCTCACCTCCTTCAGAGATGAGAGTGATGTGACAGAAAGAAATCAAAGCAAATTACTTTGATCTCATGAAGTCAGATGAGCACAGCCACAGCTCGGAGGACAAATCCTTAAATGTACCAGAGCTCTAGTTGATCCACACAAATCACCTGGTCTAGCTTTTGGCTTTAGCTGCAGGACTCACAGCGGCTTCGTGTTTTAAGAAATACCCTTTTACATTCACTAAGTTTCAAATCACCAGCATGAGCTGTTCACCGCAGATCCTCAGTTTTTTTTTTAAGCAGACACTGAGCATGACTCTGGATAAAAATAACTCAGACTAGGTGGCAAGAGAAGATGAAGAGAGAAGGCAAGACAAGAGGCATAAATCGGTTATAGTTGAGGACATGTGACCCTCACAACCTTCAATACACAACATAAACAACAGAAAACTGTCCCTCTGAAAGTATTTTTTTTTCTTTGCTGAACTTTCAGGACACGATTCTTGTGCAGTGGCATCATCCATATAATAAACTTCCATAACGAGACAGAACCAGGGTGTTAACAGGGAGCAGTGTGTTGATTCGCGTTTCAGAAAGACTGACGACAGAGTCATGCACGTCACACATTCTCTCTGCACAATTAATCATCACACTTGATATTTCAAAGCTGCAACAACCAAACTACGTGTCCAATCCTATTCATCTCCTCTTTAAGAAAATCATACATGTTAATGAGAGCAAACATGAAAATTAAATCCTGCAGGCAAAACTGCCTCCCGCTGCTAAACTGGGTTTCTTTATACATTCCTGTTTATATGATATCACAAGTTTAAACTGTGCATTTCTCTGTGAAAGTATCTTCAGATGTCGTGTTTACTGTGTGCGAATATTGTAAGTGTGTGTGTGTGTGTGTCAGCTGACTGCGTGTCTGGGCTTGTATCAGTGTCCTAATCCCCATCTCAGTGCTAGATGCTATGTGTAAGACTTCCTGCTCATTAGTCATACAAAGATAAGCTGCTCGTTAGTATGCACGCTCACACACACACACACACACACACAGATACGTGTAGCAAGGGTTACACCTTATCTGACTAGCATGTTGGGGATTTTTGGACCTCATGTCAGGTAAGTTCAGTTGAGCTTGTTGAAAACAAAGTGTGCACGTGTGCTTTGTGTGTGTGTGTAAGTACACTTACCTCTGAAAGTGCCGAGGAGAAGTGGTTGCAGTTCTTGTGCATGAGGTGGTAGGCGTTGCCTCTGTACTCCTTCCCCATCTCCTCCACGATTCGCTCCACATCCTCCTCTGTGAAGTCTGTGCTGCCGAGGACTATGGCTTCTCTGCAGGAACAAGTGTGAGCATTATTACTCACTCACGTCCATCTCTACACTGTTTCATACATGGAATACATATACATACAAGTGTTTGCCTCTTTCCTGCGTTGCCTTACAGTTTCGCATCACAAGTTTTGTTATCAAGAAGGAATGAATAATATTAGTTTAGTCTATATTCATACGATATACAAAAATGTTAACATCTGAAAATTAATAGTAATAATAAGCAGTTGATCTGCTTGGTCTCTTTAAGGAGGGAAACATATTGTGAATAATTGTTTTTCACTGGTATCAAACCAATATGATGGATTTCAGCCTGAGAGAGAAACCTGGACATGGTGGCATTTGTCCCGGATGATCCATACTTATGGTCCAGTGGCCTGCATGGAGACAGCAAGTGTGTCTGAGCACCATGTCTGTGGGCGTGTGGGCGTGTGTGTGTCAGATCAACTAGAGCAGAAGTAATACACAGCAGCACAGTTGCTCTGGGTAGACACAGACACACAAACCCTTGGTTGATAATGGGAACACAAAATCGTATTGAACTGACTGTCTCAGCACCGAAAATTCACTTAGTTCAACTACAGTAAAACACTGTACTCATGTTTACGAGCACTTTTTTTTCCCTCTGAAACCCACACGGGTTTCACAGGTTTCATAACATCGTGCTGCCTTTTCTTTTCCATCCCATTTACTAACATCTTTTAATAAGCTTGAGCTCAAATGATTACATTTTTTTTTTTTTTTTTTGGGTTAACTGAATACATTTATGAGTAATTTTTAATGCAAAATGCGAAATATTTGCTGTTTCCAGCCGTTCAGGTCTGAAGAGTTAATGGTTGAATAAAATAAGACATCTGATGACGTCGCCTAAGTCTGCGGAAAATTACAAAAGGCGTTTGATATGCAATAAATTGCTAAAGAAATGAATCGTAACCTAGCGCTCTATTAATAAACTACTGACTAATACCAACACCACAAGCCTGCAGAGCTTAATCACATGCTTTCTGAAATCATGAACATTTCGTTGCAGGGTGCATTGGAGTGAATTACATGTATTAATGTTCATATTAAAAATCTGTAAACTGAATGTGATTCTGTGCAGCTGTTTCTATCCCAGTGTCTCTTTTGCGTTCAGTATCACAAGGAAAGTGATGACAAATTGACACTTTATTTATGCTCTGTCTCTTCTGTTCTCACTCTCAGTCCAAGACAAATCAGCTGCCTCACCAAATGAGGAAAACAGTGTGAAATTTAAAAAAAAATGTCTGTCACATGCTCTATCTCTCTCTCCCTCCCTCTCCCTAACCCTAACTCATTAGAAGACACATTAACTGACTGGGTGAACCCAGAAGCTGTGGAATCTCTGACTAATTAAATATTCTCTCACACAGTGACTGTTGGATGACGACCGTTTGACTCACTGGTCACGTTTAGTTCAGTGACGGCGATTCCATTAAAATGTTCATCAAATGTGGAGCTGAGGTGATTTACAGACGGTTCAGTTTACCTGTCAGAGTGTGATTCAATACAACTCAATGCAACTACATCAACTTTAGTGACCTTGGTACTGTAAATACATGACAACATGCAGCAGGTCAGTTCTTATCCCAACCTTTTATTTTGGAAACATAAAAGGAAGATAAAGAAGAAATCTGTGTTCCCAGGAGACACCATCTGATCTATGCTGATTATGAACAAAGGGGTTTCTTGTTTTCACGACATTAACATCATCTCACTGGTGAAGACATCGTCTCTGTGTTGTCTCTGTGTTCAAATGGTCTGTGTACACTCTCGAGACTCCAGGTAGTGTTTGTAGTCTTTGTCCACAGTGAAATGCATGAACAACACAAAAGCAGCTAAGATGTCTACTGATGAAATGAACATGAAAACAGGTTCATGGCATAAGCTTCGATGTATTGCAGGCTAAACCGAAAGTGACAAAACTGTCTTCTAAACTTTAGTACCACAGATCTCTCAGCAACACACAGAGACTTTCAACACTTTCACCACACATCAAATACCTCAAACTTACTTGAACTTGAAGGTGTCGCCTAGTTCAGTGGCATCGCCTGGTGTAATCTCAAAGATCCCTGAGAATGGGTACGGGTGTCCACCATAGGCAAACTCTAAACACACACAACACAAAAACACACATTTAAGCACATTACCTTCAACAAAAAGTTCCTTCTTTGAGCAGACACAGTTTTATATTGTGAGTGTAAAAGCATCTTCTCAGAGGACTAATCATAAGTAGTTGACCTGATATGTGTTGGTGTCACACATCTGCGTAATCTTACCTCTTCCATAGATCTCAATCCCTGAGTGAAACACTCCGATGCCCAGAGAGCTGGTGAACTCATTGATCCAGTACTGAGACAGAAAGAGACAGAATTAATATATTATTTTATGAGAAAAAGTCCAAATAACCCAAAATATTTGACATATTACAAAGTCGCTGCAAATGCCTCAATGCAAACTTCAGTGTTGAATGTGTCGTTGTACCTCAATGTTTTTTCATCGTCATGTATCAAATAAAAACATAATTCAGCAGAGCAGAAACACATAAAATCCCGTCAGGATTCATGAGAAGAATCGTCTACATAGACTTAATACAGATCCACAAACTGAATTAACCTCAACAGCTTATTGTTTAACGACAGCCGGCGTCTCCCTGACACTCGACCACTCTGCGATTGCGGCTGCTTGAAATAAGATCTGAGAGCCTCTGGTGTTTACACAAGATCTCTTACACACAGACAATAAAAGACAGGCCCACACACAAACACACGACAGAGCGCACAGAATCAATGATCTCTGACTGGAGCGTCCATCTCTACAGCACAAACATGCCGTCGCTAGAGGTGATTGGACGGGCTGTTGCTCGGCAGAGTTCGTTTGTGTGAGAAGGATCTTTAGTCGCAGATGATGGAGCAGTGATTTCATCTAAATGGTAAAATAATACATTACACAATAACATCACTCATACAAACAATATTCCGTATTGAGTGAAATGAATAATTCATAATAATTATTCATGTTGGTGGTCAATTACCAAGCTCAGTATCTTGACCTTTTGACCTATGGCGAGATAAAAAGTTGAGCCAAAGACAAATCAGCATTATTAAAGGTTACGGTGAAGTTACTATGAGCAGTTCCTGTTTTCAATGTACCCACAGATGTACAGACAAACTGTCACTGGATCATTTTGATACTGCAGAAATCATGATGATTCTGAATCCTGTTTTCTCCTGAATCCATTCTATCAACACACACTGTCTTCATCAACTTGAGGATGATGCATCAATGATCTGTTTCTACAGAAAACATAGTCAGGAGGTGATGATGTTACTGGACTGGTCTGTTTTTTCCTCTGTTGTAATAGCACTTAAAGAAAATACAGCTTAACAATGAGTCACACTGTGACTGCACCACTGTGTTGCATTATAAAACCCACTTCACTTACTGTATATGTAGTTGATTGTATTAACACTTCTAATACTGCAGATACAAAGCAGTGCATCGACCACCGAATTTCTCATATTGGATTTAGGTGAATAATTTGTTTTTAATTCCAACTTCCCTCCTCAATACAGTTTATATTTCCTATTGATGTTGATGTTTACATTACGCCTTAGTTTAAAGTGTAATTTCTATCATATGATTAAATATGTGGTACCCTATGATTAACATAGGAGCAAAACTCTACACTGAATAATTCTCAAGTTTGGAGGCCGACAGTGTTATGACTAACCTTAATGTCCCTATAATTTCTTTGGACAAGTAAATGCAAATGATACTGACCCATCAGAGACAAGATAAGACTGCTGAGTCACAACATTTCCATCTGATGTCTCACAGTTACCTGACCCACATACAGTCGTTTCCAAAGTTCACAAACAGAGAGAGGCACACAAGGTGGAAGTACAGGTAAGGAAGGAGGTTGTGACATTTGTCATTGATCCTTCTCATGTCCTTTTTTTTTTTACTCATCCAGAGACATTTCGATTTTTCCAGTTTCGTATTGTTTTCAAACAGACCCACTGGAGGTGTTCAGGTTAATGCCTGGACTTCAGTGCATGTCTGAAAGCGGTTTAAGTTTACTCTAAATCCCTCTGAGTGGAGTGTTAGTTCGATACTTTTAATTGCAAAAGCAAAATCGCTTCAGTGTGAGTGAAAACCTCAGACTCAGTGAGGAAAAAAGCGGATTGCTTCCCTATCTGCAACAAGACAGAAGGTTTAGTACAGTATATCCACCCCCACCCCCACCCCCACCCCCGGCTAGTGAAGTAAGACTCTTATCTCAGCGCTCCTTACTTCAAAGCTCGTTAAAAGCAGCCTCCTCCTCAGCACAGACGATGAGATGAGCATTTGCGAGAGTAACAGTTTATTTACGTGATAATGAATTAAATTAAGACGGATGAGTGGAGGGAGGGAGACACAGGGAGACGGATGAACGCAGAGGAACCGGGTGCTGAAGTTAAATGTTTGTAATAAATGTAATCATCACAGTGCCACGTGCTGCATTCCTGTGCTGTAATTTTTCTTTTAAAGGGATTATCATCGCCGAAAGTGTTCAAGCAGGATAATTAACAGGGAGATATGAAATGTCTTCAGCATCACTGCTGCAGCAGAAACATGTCAACTGAAACCAAAACTGAAATACATAATATGATCGCAACAGTTAGATATTTAATCAAATATCACGACTGATAGAAATATAATCATCAATTATATTGTTGGTATTATATTAATATTAAATGTGAGCTGCCACAATTGGGGATGAATATTAACAGCACGATGCATCAATGTATTTATTTCAGTTCCAGCGCAGTGGAGACATAAAAGTGTTAGAGATTTGTTATACTAAGCTCCCCAGCTACTGTAGTATACGATAACAATCTACTAACAATCTAGTATGAGTTTCTCAACTTCTGTCCTGTGAGAGACTTAAAACTTTAAATTTAATTTTTTAACTTTAAATTAGACAGTGCAACATGTTGCTACACTACACTACACCAGCTGAATCTGTGGTCTCTCACAAATAGCACAGTGACACTACATTCTCATTTATCTCATGTGTTTCTTTAGCCTTGGCACACGTTACCTTGTAAACTGGACGATAAACAGAAAAGCTGGAGTCATGATGTCTGCACGTCCCTGACTGATCCTGAGCAGCAGCCACAGCAGAACCCTCCACCAACACAGAGTAACACAACCCGCTCTAATGTCCAAACACAGGGATACAGTAGTCCACGGTGTGTCTGGCAGGCAGACAGACAGGTGGTGTGCAGATAATGCTGTCTCATTAGAGCAGCGTACTGAAGCACTCAGAGCTGGCCAGGAAATCCACTTAGCAGAGATGGGAGCGGGACGGAGGAGAGGACTTGACGGAATGGGAATTGTGGAAGAAGGAGAGAGTGAGGGGCGTCTGTGCTGGTGCCAGTTGTTCCTGAAAGTCACGTGATGTTATTGATCCTCAAATGTAAAGGGGGAAGTGGGCGTTTCATCAGTCTTTTTGAGTAAAATGTTTCAGTGTCTTCTTAGAGGGAACAAATCCCACACTGACCAAAGTGTCAGCCTCTGCCAACAACCAGGCTGCCTTTCAGTAAGCACTCACCAACACTGTTCATGCTTACACAGTGTGAACATCTGATGATGGCAGTGGGGGTCCTGCAGCGTGTGTCGCCACTTTCCTGACCTCAGCTATTCCGTAAGCCAATAAACAAGGCCCCATTCAGACCATCTAATAGCACTGCATCATAAAACATGGCCTCCTCATTCACTTCTTTAAGACCAGCGTTAAGGACTACTAAGAAAACTAAGGACTGTCTCAAAACATATATATAATCCTGGCTGAGTTTTTCTGTAGCAAATCTCAGTGTTATATGAAGCTACAGCCAGGAGTTGATTAGCTTAGCATCACGACTGAATGTGGGTGGCTGTTGTCGGCCCTCATCGCCAAAAACTCACACATTTCATTGTCTTTCCAAGTTGACATCTTCCAGTTTCTTGTCTGTCACGTGTAAGAAGTGTCCTCAACACGTCCACTCGCTGGCTGTGAATTTTACAGAAATTGTCCTTGCTGTATTCTCACATGGGCTCACTGTGAATGTCCTGAGCAACTGACGTGGACATTTGTGTTCTCACATACAGACCCTCTGGGCCTCATTGTCAACTTTTCATTTCTGTAAGTCAAGTAACCAACCAGCGGACAGAAAGTCCACAGAGACACTACTCATACTCACTTTCTAATCGATACAAAGAGGAAGCGTATAGAGGAATGAATGAATAGGGAGCAGCCATCATCACTGCAAACAGGCCAAAAGTCTGGTTACCACAGCAGCACAAGCAAAAATAACACAAATATGCATGGGTGTGATTCGATGTGCAAGCACATGCACAAACCACGGAATTCCTTCAATGAGTAAAACGCACACTCATTCTCCCACTCTCACATGCACACAATGAAAACACACATCGAGCAACTGTAAAAGCAGTTTATGGGTGTGTGTGTGGCATGAGCAGCTTCTGTTAGCGTGTCCAAGTGTGCAGAGGAACCCTGCAGCAGTTCACATGAATGGAGACCAGATAGAAAGATAAAAGCTTGTCAGTGGTCTTTACAGAAAAGGAACTAATGTGGACAGCAAGTCAAGTGAAAGACCGAGAGGAAGTGAAAGAAGGAAGGGGGAGGAGAGGAGAAAGAGAGAGGGGGAGGAAAAAGACTGACAAGAGGCAGAAGAAAGGAGAAAGATAAGATGGAACAAATTAAGTAATGATATGGTTCTATATGACTTTAGATACTGTGCCACTATTTTCTACAAGAAAACCATCTGTACAGGTTCTCAGAGGATGGTTTAATGACCCTGTAGCCCTCAGTGTTAATCCATATGAAACAGCCTCCAACATTATGACCTCAGCCCTGTGATGATATATTGACCATCAGCTAAAAGGGAGCACAACAGCAATAAATCAGATTAAAAATAGAAGTAAAGTAATCGTGTCTCTCTCTCCAAAGGAGGAGGACCTTCATATTGATCCAGGAATAAACATCTCAGGTGTCTCCTGGTGTCTTCTTAACTGTTGAAAGTATTGGTGGATGGAACAAAACAGACACAAACAATCAGATGTATGATGACGAAGAAAAGCTCGGTGGACATTGATGACAAGTTTTATCCCCCAAACAACACCTCTCCGGTCTTTTAAATAGCCCGGACGATGTAATTCCAATTGCGAGCGTGCTCTGTCCAACACTGAATCTATATCAATCAATGATTCATCGACAGATCCATCACTTTCTACCCCCCCTTCTGACTCACCCCTGCTTGGTGACAACACAATGACTCAAATTCTCGCTCTGAAACAAAGAGACCTGCATTTCCTCCAAAGAAGAAGTGTCGACAGGGTGAAATTTAACATCTACTTGAGGTTTAGCAGCATTTTGGTTTCAAATCCTGTGTTTTCCTATGACAGCAGGCTGAGAGGGGTTTACAGAAATACTGACTCTGTGGTGATCGCGTTCTACTGTAAATATTTCACTTGTGACACTTTGCTGTTTTGGCAACAGCAGATTAAAGAGTATACTGAGGATCATTTTGGCTCCATTCCTGATATGGAAAACCATTTCCCAGCTTTAAAAAGCACATTTTACACTCTTGATTTTCATCTTTTATGCGTTCTATCTTTTGCGTGAATCCTTCTAAGTGTTTTTTAGATCAGGTGCAATATTCAACTCACTTTTATCTGCGTTATTATTCTGGGTTTTACACATTATGTCCTTGTGGGCAGTTTTTAGGTGTTTTTTACACAGCGTATTGTTTTTCAGCCCAAAAAAATGTATATTACAAATAGTGTTGTACAGGAACTTTGTTTTTTTATCATTATCTGACTAGTGAAAAACAATTTCCAAGAGCACTTCTGGTCACTTTTTGCTGCTCATTCAGTCCCTTTGTGTATTTTGCTGGAATATAAGTGAAAAAGAACTGATGAACCACTAAATTAAGTTGAAATGCTGAGTTACATGTCATGAGTGAAGGCCGAATTGAGAAATGACATAAGGTCATTGGTGAAGAGGCTTCAGTATTGAAGTTTATTCAATGCACCTCAGCTGAAAACTAACTCAAGCTTTAAATCGCCTGTTTTTACAATAGAGTTTGGCGTAACGTCCGGGGATTGTTCATATGGCTACGCCAAAACAACACAGAACCGTTGTGCTCGGATAAAGTATTAAATAAACAACCAAAACACCCATTGTTACCTCTCCACTCACCATATCATAGACGTTTAGGATGATCGGCTCGTTTGCCATCACTGGCAGCGGCAGTTTCCTCCCGCTACGTCCCTTCTTCTCTGCGGGTCTTCCTCCTCCTCACACCCCCCGCTCCTCGGTTCCTTCCCCCGGTGAGAGATCCGAACTCTCGCCCTCTCTGAAAATAGACCTCGGTCCTCCACCGTATTCGCGGCGCTTCCACGACGGATTCGACAATTCAGCTCCACGGCAATGGTTTCAAATCGTGGGGGGGTCCGAGGATATGTTCCCACCGGCCAACATCTGACGGGCTTTGTCCGGAGCCTCCGCGCCTCACAGAGCTCCAGCGGCGGCGGAGGACGGCGGAGCCTCTCGCTTGGCAAGACGGACGGACTCGCTAACCGAGGTCGGGCTGAGAAGGCGGACTTCACGCGGGGGGATGTGTCTTCCAGGAGCCGCGTCGACACGGAGGAAATGTGATTTCATCTTCCCGAACAAGACAAATATTTAACTAACCGTCATAACGCTGATATTCCAACGGGGGAGAAAAAAAAAATGACTTCCGACTCCCTTGTTATTCGCTGGCTAACGGTAGCTCCGGAGCTGGCGGCCGGGCAGGATGCGACCGCTGGCGGAAAAGTGGTCGGAGAGAGTGGGCGAGCGGAGCGATGACAGCACGCTCGATTCATCAACCTGCGGGCATTGTGGGGGATGTAGTTCTCGACGTGAAGGCAACGAACCGATAAACAATAATAGTGAACTGTATTTATGCAGCAATAAAAAATAAAGAGTTTACCAAGAAAATATGACAATCAGAATGGAGGTAGATGAGTGAAGAACAACATGATGTCACGTTTATTCTTATCAACATGTTTAATTAAGTATTTTTCAGTAGACAATGCCCTAAATTCACGGAGACGTATTTTTTACTTGGTTGTGCACCATTAATTGTTCTGTGAGAAATCAAGAGAACATAGTGAGACGTCCTTTGTCCGAGTCTCTGGATTCTTTCCTGACCCAAAACTGCATCATTCCACGTTTCCACGTTTCGTGGATTTCTGTTCGGTTGTTTTTACAAACACACACACTAGGGCTGAAAATGTGGCCTTTGCTCGGAGGTAACAGGAATAGCACTCAGTAGAGACAGTACCTCTACCAAAGCCGTCCTCTTATTTATATTCAATCAAGCTGCACCGCATTGCACACACATTGATATCAGTTCCCTCCAAATGTCACATTTTTGTCTTCAAGATCCATTAAAGATGAACATTTTGGGGAGAAATAAATCCTATCTTGACCTTCGTTTTAAAGAAAATTATCATTTCCGGGCTCCACACCAACATTTTATGGGTTTTTCCCTGACCCATAATTACATATCCTTCCACAAAGTTTTGTGGAAATCTGTCTCAATAATTTTACGTCAGGAGTGAAAACAAACTCCTTGGCAGACATACCATAATTTTCCTACTGTTAAGCATGGGAGCGGTGACACTGATAGAGGAGAAAATAGATTTCCAAAACAGATCTGACATAAAATACAACATGAACTACTCAAGCGAGCATCTGCCAAGCCACTCCATAGTGCAGTCACTTCATTTGCCACCTATAGGTGTGTATACATAAATAAGTGTAAATGGCTTCCTGTATCTCCATCTGTATAAAATAAAATCACCATATTTCTAACTCTGGATGGGCAGAAGCATTGAGACGTGGTCCCCATCTTGGTCCTTTTCCTTGTGGTTTCCACAGAAGAATTTGAAGCACAACAACAATGACCTACAATATTTCATATATTGTATTTATGTAGCAGGAACTTTTCCACAAAATCCCTCGTCCTCTGAGACAAACTCATGAACCCCCCTGGTCGTTTTCTCCCAACAGTTCCATGAGCGTCTCCTGGTTGGAGAACTCGTGCAGCGAACAGTTCATCTCATCCAGCAGCTCCTCTCCCAGCAGGAAGCTCTTGACATCGTGCACAGTCTTGCCGATCCGATGGTCTGTGATCCGGTCCTGGGCGAAGTTGTATGTCCGGATCTTCTCCGATCTGCCTTTGGTGCCAATCTGGAGGAAGAGAAAATAGTCAATAACTGCTTTGTCCATTTTTTGACATTATGTTCTCAAAGCTTCTTCAATGCTTTTTTTTTGCTTTGCTGTCTTTTCTTTTGTTCCGATTATTTTTCACACCACCTTTTATAAGTATCTCACTGTCTTCACCTGTACTTTACGCTGGTTGTAGCGTTTGCTGGTCACCTCCTCCAGCTTGATGCTGTACAGTTTTGCTCTCAGGGCCTTCATGGCCTTCTCCTTGTTCTTCAGCTGGGATCGTTCCTGCTGGCACTCTGCAACCACGCCTAACAAAACACATACAAAAGAAGTCATGTGGCCATCTAATTTACATTTCTCATTGCCAAAGGTCCTGAAAACCTGTTTTCTGCAACATAAATACAGTTTTTGTTGGGTTATTTTTTTATTTTACATGAAATATTGTTGTATTTGCTGGATTGAAGTGGGCAGGGCTGAACTGAGGTGTATCTTCTTGGTATTTCATCAAAATAAATCTAAAAACTTGCAGCATTTACCTGTGGGCAGATGAACTATTCTGACTGCACTGTCTGTGGTGTTGACGTGTTGGCCTCCAGCTCCACTTGCCCTCTTAGTTTCTATCCGCAGGTCCTTTGGGTTTATCGTGAATGAGATCTGACAAGAACACGGAAACACACATTATTTACTTAAGTCTAAATCAGCAGAAGAAGAAGAGTACAACTCTCATCAACCTAGCTTCATGGTTAATCAAGGTTCAAACACTAATGAGAAATGAAGGAACCGTTAAAACCGACACTAAATTAGAGCAAATGAGGAAAACTTTCCCAAATTAAACCAAAAATGTTTGTGAAAAGTGTTTTTGATTGACACACATAGAACAAGCAATAGCTGCCAAAATATGAAAAAAAAAATACTCCCATCTCAACAAAGTAAATTTTTCTACCTAAATGATCCATCCAGATATTTTTGTGCCATCCGTCCATCATGTCAAACAGTACCTCTGTAGGTTGGGGAAGTACAGCCACAGTCATGGTGCTGGTGTGCATTCGACCCTGTTTCTCAGTCTTGGGAACCCTCTGCACTCGATGGACTCCACCTTCGAACTTCATTCTCTTGTAGCTCTCGGGGCCACTGATACTGGCCGAGGCGTGACGGAGTCCACCTGGGTGAGGTGAGTAAGTAGTCACTAATTCTTAATACAGGGGATTCTTTAGAGTCTCACTGCAAACTGGTGGAAATGAGATTTAGTAATTTAGTAATTTTTTTTTTTAAGTAAATAAAATAATTTGTTTAAGCAGAATTCATTTCTAGAATCAATATAATGATGATGGAAAGCCTGTTATAGGATATGAAAATATACATAATATGTTTTTTTTTGTTTTTTCACACCATATCTTGTAGTAAGGTTTTTCTGGTGTTTTCCTCAAAAAAATCAATAAAGATTTAAAATGAAATAGACAAAAACAGAGAAAAAGGGGAAAAACTAAATGCCTGAACGATTGGATTGAACTGACCACCCACCTATCTCGCTGGTCATGTGCTCCAGGATGTCAAAGGACCAGCCGTGATGCTGAGCGAAGCCGTGGTACATGTCAAACACCTTTAGAGGAGAAGAGACAAGTTATCAAGCAAATACAAAGAATATCTTATAGGTTTTTTTATTTTCATGATGAGTCTAATTCTAATATTTCTACGGATGATGGGAAATCATATGATGTTTGTGTGTGGGGGGCATGACCAAAACTTACAAATGTTTTTATTTTGTTGCAATTATCAATTTAAATTTTGGTCCAAATTGTTCTAAAATGGATGCGGTGTTTTTTCTTTATGTAAATGTGCTTCTACTTTGCTATTTATTTACTATTCAGGTAGTTATAATTGTTTTGAGACCTCAGCAGTGAACAACATGGCCTCCTGACCCCCAATACCAGCTGTGACCTCCAGTATGAGGTCGCTCAGATCAGCCTCCTCTTCAGGGATCAACAGATCCAGGATCTGATTGGTGAAGCAGCAAATGAAAACATCTTCAGTTAGTTTAGTCGTAACATTAGTTACCATGTTTATTTATGCTTCAGCTGTTTGTCACTTGTACCTTTTGTCTAAGATCTTGAATATCTTGCAAACAGCCGTCTCGTTCCAGCTCCGCCAGCTCTTGAAGCGCAGGGTCTTCATCTTTCAGGAGAAACAAAAAATGGAAATTGTTGGAAATTGCCAAAATGTTTACATCATCGGATCCGTCTCATATCTCGAATTGTACTGAACTACTTCATAACAATAGTAGATCTGATTTTTTTGATTTACTTGCATGATTACCATCTAGTTATTTAATCCTAAAAGTCACAATAAAGTAAATGTACCAATATAGAATTACAAACACAGTGAAAGAGGACTTTTATCAATAATTTCTGACAACTGTAGCAACAGCAGTGCTTATATAGTGTGTGCCCGAAACCAAACCTGGGGGTTAATTAAATAGTGTGTGGACGTCTACCCTCTCCTTCATTCCTTTCCTTAATGACTAGTAAAGACATTGGTAGTTCAGACAGGAACTACATTTATTGTGCAGGTACATTTATTACATTTGTACTTTGTGCCTCAAATGTACCTTTGAAACATAACCCAGCCTTGACTTAAGTGCAGATGGAGACAGTCTCACCTTTCAGCAGCGCCTCAGTCTCTGTGATCTCTTTGTGTTTGGTGTCCAGTTCCCTGATGCTCTGGGCGAGAGGAGCCAGCAGCGACACCCTGCTCCTCTTGGCCCTCAGCTCCTCCTCGCTGCATTGCTCCTCCATCTCATTGTGGTTCACTGCTCTCAGACATTCACTGTACTCTGCCTCCGTCCTCTTCAGGTACTCCTGCAGAGACCTCTGGGCAAACAGCTCTTCCACCGACAGTAACCTGGACACCAGCAATGGTGAACCGGTGTGAACAGTTCTCGCTCCACTGCAACGGTGGTGATGAAATCCAACGATTTGGCTGAAGAAGTTTGGTGATTTTTTAAAGAGATGTGCCAACTTATTGAAGACACACTCATTTCCTGTTAGAAGGAGGGTCCCAGCTCTTCTGAGAGCCATCGTATGAGCAGATTCAGGCTGAAGATTGACTGTAACGAGACAAAAACATGTCCTCCTTGGATTTGGCCTTTAGCAGAAGAACTCAGAGCCAACGAGTACAGCACCAAACTTTACTTCAACAAAGAGTGACGTATGGCCTGAAACCTCGAAACTCAGAGAAAAAGATTTAACTTTACTTGTTGCTATGGAACTTTGGATTTTAACAACAGACTCGGACTAAACACTTTGCTGACAGTTTCTTGTCATCTGATGAGACCTTCGAGTCGAATAACAAACTGCTGAACGCCTCTCTTACGTTTCTCCTGTCATCGGAAACATCGATGCGACTGAAACGAAGCGGTTTCCTGTCACAAATGTCCGAAAAACTTTTAAACGAGTCACTATCGAGGGTTGTTGTAGAGATATTGCTCCTTCACCACCTCACGTTAGGGCGCAGCCATATTAGAACTTCTTCTTCTCTGGACTTAGACGGCAGCTTGTATCCTCGGTGTTGCATTACCGCCATCTACTGGAGGTTTGTAACTCCTACAATATCCAGATTGTCCACATCAGTTTTAAAGATGGACAGATGTTTCCTGCCTTGTCCACCTCCACCACACTCCAGTATATATATATATATATATATACACCTGCTTCTGCTAGTCCTTTTTATTCCCTCCATCATGTCCTTACAATTCATATTCCCGGCAGTTAACAAGTACGTATTCTACGGTTTCTGGAATCCGACAATGTCCAGTTGGATGTTTCCTTATAATGTGATAAGTCTTCTCCTCTTCAAACCCAGTCGATGTTCCTGTCTATTCACATGTCCACTGAAACTTGGAAAGTGAAATAAATATAAGTGGATATGATACAAGATAAAGAAAATTATATAAGACTTTAACTTACTTTGCTTACTTAATAAATCACCCTGTTCTATAGACACTTATGTGTTTGCATTGGTTATAAATCCCATTCTTCTGAAAACAAAAAAATCTGTCATTCAAATAATAGATTACTTGACCAATTATTTCAGCCAGTGTGTATCTGCTGTACTTACCACCACAGGTTTGTTGTGTGTCAGTTGGTGATTTCAATAAAAACTAAATTTAAGCGTATGCAATAATGTCAGAAGAATACATTATTTGCAGAAATTTACTCAGGGCCACTCTAAATAACAGGGTGTCTGGATGAGCGACTCAAAGCCTCAGTTGATATTCAGTTTTGCTGATGAGATACTTGTACGTAAAATGCTCAACAGGCAGTAAGTGTTGAGCTTTCAGTGGCCTGCTGTGCCCATCCTGTTCTGTACTTGTAACTAAAATGACTGTGTGGATGTGTAAATTGGACATTGAATTTAAACAAGGGTCGATCCTGGAAGCTTTTCATTTGCATAATGCAGTATGCAAAGATGTTAAACATCAGGACTGAGAGGGTGTCACCTCCCCAACATAAACCCAGCTTCACACTTTCTGTGTCTCTCTCTGTGTCTCTGTCTGTCACTGTTTTCTTATCTCCCCTTTAGTTTTACTTGCGTGTTTCCCTTGAACATAAATATCAAAAAGCACCTTATCAGATTTTGGTTATGACATGAGTGAAGATTTCTTCCCCGGCATCTCTGCTTATTTTCCACAATACAATTTATACAACAGTGAGAAGTTTAAATTGAAACACACATGCTAATGTGAACTAAACAAAACTACCACATCCCCCAACTGCCCCCTTTCAGGTTTCAAGAAAGAGTAACACATTCCAGGCAGGGGTGTGAACTAAACAGTCCTGTGTCTCATGGGCCTTTTAGCATTTGCTTCCCACAAACAGTGAGATTACTGACAGAAGAGAATTCTGCTCAGTCTCATCTATTTGAGTTTGCTCTGAATCCCAGTAAATTACACAATAACTCTACATTATGTTTATGTAGGAGGATTTTAGTTTCAATTACAGTATCTGTCACATAATAACAAATGTGATGTGACTTGAAACAGAACAATGAAGGATTATACACATTGTGCCATTTACACATGCTGTACTTTTACAGGAGTCTCAGGGGAGATGATGCAACATGTAGCAGGAAGATGCAATAAAAATAAGTAAATTACACTGAGTATTTTCAAAATGGACAAAACAACTTTATAGTAAGTAAGTAAGGAAGGATTTCTTTTATAAAACACCTTTCAAAACCAAAGTTATAACGTTCCATAGAAAACAAACATTAAGATAAAGACAGGAAATCACAGAGTAAAACACAAACAACAGCAGAATACAAACTACACAGAGGACAAAAACAATGGAACCATCAGGGTTAGACCAAGTTAAAAAAAAACTTCTAAAAACTGTTGAAGGACTCTGCATTTTTCACAACTAAGTGAAGAAGGTTCCAGAGGGAGGGAGCCATGACAAAAAAGGCCCAGTCACCTTAAGATAGGTCATTTATCATGTAGAACATTGTAGAATATATTTCATTCTTTACAAGTTTCTACAGTTTTTATTGCTTTTTGTATCTGTGTATGTGATGACTCATCATATTGTCTGAATAATATTTCAAATTGCAATTGAGTTTTTTGAGATAAGTTACATGCAATACTTGAGTGTAAGGAATATAAAATATTGAAAAAATATGAATTGAATTAAACCGTTAAGATACTAAGCTGGAAAAATAGTATTTTGCCGTAAAATCCTTTATTAAATTAAAAATGGCGTCTCTTTTTGTTTAATTAATAGCAAAATAAGAGGCCGTTTTAATTAAAAACATTAAAAAATAAAACCTAAACAAGTTTCCGTTTCATTACTTCCGGGTTTGAGGTTTTAAATCGGGTGGGAAAAACCAGCGGGAGGACGTCGATTAGCGCGCTGACGTCACTCCACCCTGTCCTCAAGCACAGCTCCCATTGGTCGATGTTTTAAAGGGACGGACCAGCTGCGCTGTGATTGGCTTGCGCCTTTTACGCACGGATTTCAAATGCGCCGCAGCGACTGGCGGACTCACAGTTCAGCGGCGGAGCATCGAGTCAGGTCTCCGCTCGGTTCGGCGGGGAATAGCTGGAGTTCACACCGGATAACGACGCAGAAACACGGTGAGAGGACTTGACATCCAACTCGCATCCTCCAAAGTGTTTGGAGCAACTGTTGTTGAGGCGACGTTAGCGAGCGGGAGTGACGGCGCTTGCTAGCTTAGCGCTACTTAGTTCCGGCGTCAAGCTTCGCGAATTAAAAGTCCACTAACGAAATCAACACATACTGTGCGTAACCTCACGACTTATTTAACCACTGGCAGTTTGAGTTCAGTGAATATCACGAGATAGTAAAGTTAGTCCGCTGATTCCTATTGCAAACTAATGTACGCGCGAAAATGGAGGCTGCTATCCGAGGTTCTCTGGATCCGAACATTGTCCTGTCAACGAGCATTGGTTTATATTACGAGAAGAGGCTCATGTTGGAAACACTGACAAATGCTTTTAATGATTCTGGCTTCCTGTCTCCGAACATTCACGTCATCGCAGATTCCTTTCCGCCAAATTTACATCGCCGCGCCAAAACCAGTCGTTTGTTTAGTCAAACATCTGGCGGCAGAGTTTGAAAGTGCATTCAGTGTTTATCCGGACATTTAAGATGTGGTCTAGTTGTGTACATGTTGTCTCAGTGGGGGTTTCTAGCTGTTTTGTGAGGTAACTCTGATGCTATGGGGAGCTAAGTTAGCTTTGCATGAGAGGAGCCACGTTGTCAGAGATCTAACACCCACCCCCCCGATCTGTCTCCTTCATCCAGGGATCTACATCCTGCACATCCTGTAGTTTGCAACCTAAATAACCTGCAATGAAGTGCCCTCGCTACGACACCACCAGAGTCTGCAACATGGAGAAAAGTGCTGATAACGTGGCTGCTGGTGAAGCCAAAGTGCCACATGTCAAAGCTTCCCCTGTGAAAGAGCCCATCCCCATCAAACCCCAGTGTCCACCTGCAGGAGTGACCAGATTGTTGTTCTCGCTCAACAACGACACCAGAGCGGTCAACAACAAGGAGAACAGCACCGGCAGGGAGCACGACAGGACTCTGGATGAAGGCCTTGAAGACAGTGGTTATCTGTCTCTGCACAGCAGCCAGATTGATGATCACCACGGGGACGAGGAGGATGACCACATCCAGAAGAGAACCGGAGCTACGCTGTTGCTCTCTGCGACACAACAGAGGACGATATCCCCACACAACTCTCCCTCCAAATGTAACGCAGGCCACAGAGAGTCTGTGGTGGCAGCTTCCACTCCTGTGGATCGTCCCAGGAGAAGAATATTGTCATCTACACCCTCTGATAGCCACAGTGACCCCAACCTGCCTATACTGAAGTTCCAACGGGCGGTGTGTGAAGAGCTCGCCAAGAGCTATCGGAAGAATAAGAGGTAGATTTACACCGTGTATTTAATCTTGGATTAGATTGAGTATCGATCATTTAGACTGGAAGGTACAAATACCTAGTCTGTCTTTATTAATGACTTGAACAAGGGAATTACAATTGTTTTCCTGTATTTCAGGTACGACTGGAGCATTGTCACTAAGGTGGCCGAGGATCACCTTTTGGATCGCGTGATCGGAGGCCAGATGGGACGGGAGTACGTCGACATGTTTGTGTCTCTGCTGTCCAGGAACATGAGAAGTATCCTGAGCAACATCCTGGCCCTGCTGGGAGACATGGACCTCATTAGGTAAAATAGAAAAGACGTGACTCAGTTCTACTGACCCGTTCTATTTTGGATGGACGTTTAATTTAGTGTTTTTCAGGTGTTCCTTTTCATACTTGATTTGTTTTTCTTGTCGATATTCATCACATTTTTACCTTTTCTGACGTTGCAGCTGTAAGAAAGTGAGCAGGACGTGGAGGAGAATCATCTGTGAGGATACCACAGCCAAGAACAGGTGTCAGCAGGCGGAGGATGCACTCAGGGTGAGGACACAACAGATAACACGCACACAAGGCTACTCAAATAACAACAAATGCTACACATGTTGTACAGGACTTGGTTGTTCTGTATTCATCTCTTATAATTTTGTTGGTATTATTCCTTTGTTAGGAGTCAATGAGCTCTTTGAGACAAAAGGACTGTGGTCTGACAAGAGACGTGGCGGTGTCCAGGGTGGTGCTGTCCTGCATGCAGAGCCGGGCCTCAAGCACAGTATCATCATCATCCTCCTCCTCATCATCCTCCACAAGCTGCAGGGTCAACAGACGCATTACTCTCTCTCAGAAGGGCAACACCCCCCCATCCCAATGTACACGCTTCAATGAATTTGTGCAGGTGTGTTTGAGTATTAACGACTAAATTTAAAGATTGTTTTTATTGATTGAACTTTTACTACTTTTATTTCTCAGTTTAATATTTGATCCTTAGCACCTAACACACCAGTGAAAAGACCATCCATGATTCCCAAAAAACCCAGATGTATTCACTTTGTTGTAATGGAAGAAAAGGAATGGCAGCAAATTCATTTTAGAGCCTGGGACCATTAAGTTTTAAGCATTTCTGGATTAAAATTAACTTGAGTGGTTGCTGGTTGTGGTACACTAGCTTTGGTGTGACATAGCTTTTCCAGTGGGGGGAACAATACATTTCAAGCTATGGAAAATGCAGCAATATACATTTCATTCTTTCAAATTCCAGCTTTAACAAACATGCACATGTTTTTGTTCCTCTGTCCAGGCGGCCAGCAGCCTGAAGCAGCACGAGTCTCTACGTTCCTGCAAGCGCTGCGGTTCACCAGCGACGCATTCAGCAGAGACCCAGCGGGCAATGTGCACACGCAGTGACTGTCTCTTTGACTTCTGCACCTGCTGCCAAGAGACTTTCCACGGCTCGACCCCCTGCCGAACGGTGGAGTCCAGACCCCACTTAGTCACCTCCAAGGCGACCCCGATCCTACCCGGCAGTGCTCGCAGCAAGAGGAACATCAGGCGCCTGTGACGGAGGTTTAATGAGTTTTTATTCACTGACAGTTTTAACTGTGGGGCGGGGGGAGTCTTTCTCTGCACTGGCAGTGACTTGGACAGCGAAGCGCAGCCTGGGAGCGGCTTCTGTACGAGCACCATATAGTATTACTCTCAAAGCTCTGGCTCTACACAACTGAATCAACCGAGTAAAGCACTTGTTTACAACACAACTGGGACAATCAACCAGAAAAGTGTCGTCTGGCTAAAACTGTTGTCGTCTGTGAGCGACAAACAAATCTGATGCCAAAAAAGAAAGAAATAGAGCTTGATATGCTTTATATTGTAACATTTTTATCATGTTTTAAAACGAAATGGATGTACATTTATCGTATTGTCACTTTTAGATGGTTTTGTACGTTTATATTT
Organism: Paralichthys olivaceus; assembly: GCF_024713975.1. NCBI lineage: Eukaryota > Metazoa > Chordata > Actinopteri > Pleuronectiformes > Paralichthyidae > Paralichthys > Paralichthys olivaceus. The sequence continues at coordinate 19,882,590 of NC_091106.1, forward strand.
TCTTTTAAATAAATGTTGAATGTCAGGAACTCTTTAAATGTTCAGATTTACTGTATGTTCTGTAAATAGATGTTTCATAAAATTTAAACTCGTTTCCTGTGTTTCTTTATTGATCCCAGAGCTGAAATCGGATATTGAGGCCGACATGAGTTGTTGGGTGTTTGGCTGTTGATCGGTTACATTTTAAGACGTGTCTAGAAGAATTGGGAAATTAAGGACAGGCGCGTATTTGAACTTTTATTTGTCGGCTGATTCATTAAGGACGTAACATTTTAGACACGATCCCAGTTTAAAATTCTTTATCCATACATTTCTACCTATATTCAAACTTAGTTCTTTTCTACTCTTATCTCAATTTGTTTGTCCCGTTTTTGTAGTGAGGTCATTTCAACCCAGGTCAGATCTTAATTCTTTCACTAGATGGCAGCATTGATCAGGTTTTGAGCGATAACTGCTCTTCTACCATTCTTGGCAAATATAGATTCTTAAAATTTCATTCTTCTCATAAATTGGATCTGAATTTTTCATTCAAATCAGTGGCAACTTCATGGGAAACAATTTTTGGATCTATAAAAGCTAGAACAGTTTTAACTTCAAGCAGATTCTAAAAGACAAAGGCAAACTTTTTTTTACTGTAAACCATTTAAAACTTTATATATATATAGTATTGAAGTTACGTCGTTTTGATTTCTTAAAGGTTGTCGCACGCTCGGGTGTGATGCCCTGTGAGCTGCACCTCCTGAAGTTGTGACACATCTGAATTTGTCTTCAGGAAGAATCTAAAACACTCACCAGCTTTTGGAAAATTCCTCTCAGGATAAAAATGGCCTCTGCCACTTTCCCCTTAAAAACAAGGCATCACTTGTTTAGTGGAGTAATGAAGCCGTGACAAGCATCTCTGACATTAGACGGTTAACTCTGACATTTGCAGCATGACCCATTTGTCTCCCGCCCGTCCCTCCTGTAGCTGAGCTGCTCTTTGGTGTCTTGCGATGACACATAAACATCCATCAACTTTCATTCTCGTGTCAGCTCCTGCGTGGGAATGATGTCTGTTCGGCCGGATGTCCTGTGACGTGGAAAGATCCTGCAGGTTTGTCAGGAAAACACTCAGATTACAACACAGTGTGGAGTTTTAACACAGAGAAGCTTGATGCATCACGCTGGCTGCAGGGGGTGCTTGTTAGAGCTCACAGTTTATTTTTACAATGAGTCCGAAGATGCCGTCATCGAACCCTCGTGACAAAGAAACGTCATTGAGGCTTGATGTTTCAACAGTTTAACTATAACATTTATTATGAAAAGCCATTTAAAAACAATAAAATACAAATACAACCAAATATATAGAACTTGAATTAAGGAAAAACATATTTGTTTACATTAAATATGATAAATGCTTCTTTTCTTTCCTGAATTGTGTACTAGAAATAAAAGAGCTGATATAGACGCATGATGTCAAAGTTAAATGCTGATATGTGTCTGATAAATCACAGATGTTTGTCCTGTTCTATAATTTATTAACAATCCTCTTTCTGGTTCAACGTTCTCCATCATCTTGTTTAATCTAAACAGGTAGATCAACTCATTTTACAAGTTCGCAAGCTGCCCCCATGTTTACGTCTTCTACTCAGCTGAATTTGAAATATGAACAATTTGGCATTTGCTCCGGGTGCGGATGTTCATGCAGCAGAAGTAGAAAACCTTTGTCGAGGGCTATGTTTGATTTCTATTGTCATCCAGGGAGGAACACAGTAACATAATTACAGATGTAATGTAATAATATAATAAAGATGCCCCTTGTTTTCACAATGTCTTGTTTTCATCCGCAGCAGCCACATTTTAAATCCAGTATCCAAACCTCTTTTTCAATTCATTTCATTTTATTCTCTTGTATTTGTGAAGCTTCAAAAAACAACATACATCATTTTAAAGCACTTAATGTCATAAGGTCGAGAACTTACAATGTCCCAGAGAAACTCAACAGCTTCTACAGAGAGCAAGAAAAAAAACCTCGAAATAGAACCAGACACAAATGAGGATACATGATGTCGGCTTCAAAAAACAACACATATGATACATGCGTGTTGACGTGAAGGTGAGGAGAGCAGCAGGTTCTCACCTACAACAAGTGAGAAAGTGTCATGATGATGGAACTAAATGGACTATTTTGTAAAACGTCAGAGCAGCCGACGTCACTGTGGCAGCGGCTGATTAATCTGTGCTGTGGCCTTTCACTCCCTCAGCGACTCTGGATCATTTATCTGGCAGATTTATTGATCGGCTGCTGCAGCGACACACACACTCAGACCTGCTGCTAATTCTAAAAGGGCTTCCACATCTGTGTGTGTGTGTGTGTGTGTGTGTGTGTGTGTGTGTGTGTGTGTGTGTGTTCATAAAGTGGTGCACAATGGAGACGGGAACATTGAGACCTCCTGTGGCATTTAGTGCAACTTGCTGCCCCCAAAAAAAATGTTTTCCTGTAAAAAAGGCAAATCTGCGTCTGTCTGTTTCCCATCATCCCTCCTTCTGTCAACGCTCTGATCATCTCAGCATTTGAAGTTCACACTTTTTTTCTTTTGAATTTTGCACAAATAGCTCATTTGTCCCCAAGGAAAGAGGAGGCGGGGCGGGGGTTGGGGGTATGACAGGGCAACTTCCATGTGAGCCTGTGTGTGTGTGTGTGTGTGTGTGTGTGTGTGTGTGTGTGTGTGTGTGTGTGTGTCAGGTTGACGATGATCCTGATTCACAGTGACGTCCACATGCCAATCGGCCCGATGTCAACAAAGCTGAACTGTAAAAGCCCTGAAATGAAGCTGTCACTCGATCAGCTCCAGGGAAACGAGGGGGGAGCAGGAAGCAAATCTTTTCAGACTGAGAATGAAGACAGGAAAAAAAGGGAGAACATGTTTATCATGGGCTGTTTGGGAGGAAGATGGTATCTCGTGTGTTTTCTGTCACCAATAGATCACAGGCTGGATTGTCTTCAGAGGTGACACTGTTTTACTTGAATGATGAAGACATGAGGGACCAGGAGGAGGTTGTTCTCCACAATCCATCTGTGGAGAAGTTCAGGCAACCGAAGGGGGAGAGGTTGTGGTCACTCTGGAGTTTTTCTGTTTCACATTATTCCCTGAAATGAACAAAGTGCTGCAAGAACACAAACATGAACATACAAATGTATATTTTCCTACGAGATCAGTTTGTTCATTTTGGTAGAAGTTTTCTTGGATGATTAAGCAACGTTATCATAACCATTTTAAAGGATGCAGAGCTACACACACACACACACACACACACACACACAGACACACACACACACAAACAGACACACACACGTGGTGTTAAAAGGCTGCAGCACTTTCTCTATTTTTACTCCGTTTGGTCCATTAAGATCAGAGCAGTGATGAGAGTTAATGAACGAAGCCTCTCCACAAAAGAGGCTGTAATCACAAATGTCCTCCACACACACACACACACACACACACACTCTCACACACACACACACACACACACACACACACACTCACACACATGTTGACCAGACGACACATCTATCTACCTCACTCTGGAACAGTCAATTAAATGTGTACACACAAAGACTCACACAGACACACACACACACACACACGATGATAATTCATGGAACATATAAGGTTCAATAATGTGACCTGCTCTTACAATGTACGACTGTACTTTATTCATTTTGTTTTAAATTCAGGAAAATATTTGGCAACACTATTGGTCTGTAATTATATAATATATAATAATTCTTTTAGCCCAAACATCCTTCTCTCTAAATATACATGCAAAAAGAGTTTTGTCTTATTTCACCACACAAACCATCTGATTGAAAGCAATATAATGCTGAATAAGCACATTCCTTTGAATCTTTCGTCTTCTCACACGGACACATTTGCTTCTAATTATAGGACGGGCTGATCCTGGTGCAGCCCTGCAGAACATTGCTTATGACATTTATGAGTCAAATATCCGCTGCCCTTTTGACACTTGTAAACAGACTGAGTCACAACAGGGAGAGCGAGCAATTAACTCAATGCTGGAAAGTATTTGTTTGGAGGAAAAAGTATGGGAACGCTGTTTTGTGTTTGCTTGATGAAAGCAACTGAGAATATAAAGAGTTCAAATCACATCTATAAAACATTTTTTGGAAAGATGATGAAAGAGAAGGGAAAATGAAATAAAATGATATTCCTACACTGAGCAGGGTCTTTGAAACTGGATATCTGAACTACAACTATACGCGTGAGTGTTTTTTGTTCCTTCATGTCCAATGAACAATAACGAAGCCTCATGAGAAGCTGTACGAGCTGTTAATGTTCAAATTAGAGCAGGTCTACATTAAACAGAGAAAGTAAGAAACAAACCTGTGAAGACGAGAGTGAACGAAAACAGTCCATTCACACCTGAACCTCTTTCATCACCTGCCTCCTGTTAGTGGAGCCATTACAGAGCAGAGCTGTGGAAACTCTCAGTGGTCTGACAGAGAAATCTGCTAATGGTGCGAAGCATGACGACACGACTGAAAGCATTTCTACATTCAGACCTTTAAACAACCTCACAGCCGTATAAAACCGTGAAAACTGGCTGAATCAGATTTAAAGATATACCAGGAAATGTACTCTGAAGGCCACAATATAGGATTTAATGTAGTTTAATGCTATTATTCATGTTTTAATTGTACAGAGTGTTTTGTTTGAAAAGTTTTTAAACAAATCCACTCAAACTTTGTTGCTGTCAATAAATGACGGCGTGAAAAAAGCCCTTGTGATTAAAAAAAAAAGATTTTAAACTAGAATCTGGAGCAGCTCTTTATTGAACCTTTGAGCAATTGTTTTGGAACCAAACATTTATTTTAAAAAAGAAGAAAAAAAGAATTAAAAATTGTTCAAACCAAGTTAACACACAACTGAGTGTCGCTGTCCGTGGTGCTGAAGTACTCAGACAAGCTTTATTTTTTGTTTCCTGCGACTCACTCATCCTTCTCCCCTCCTATTTCTCATCAGTGAACATTTAAGTGAATGTCTAAACAAGGGAATCAAACAAACAAGGATCCCTTCACCCAGCAGGAGACCTTCAGTTTCAAAACTAAACCCCCCCCCAAATTGAATTGGAAATAGCCTCTGATAGAGAAACAAATGAGGAAACTGTTGTGAAAGAACACCAGCTACCGTAAAACCACTGATAAAACTTTGCCTTGAAGTTATTTTCTAATTGTTTCTGTGAGGACATTCTGCACAAAGACAGTATTTCTGTCACTTCGTGCTCTTCATGTCTGTTTGAATGTGACATAAGGATGATTCTGAAAGAGATATTCAAACAAAACCTTTCTGTAGATCTCAGACCTGCTTTTCTCACCACTGGGAAAGCTGGTGAGAGGTCGGACTCAGTTCCTGGGTCAACTAGGAAACAATGAGGTGTTTGAAGGTAAAGGGCAGACCCATTGTTTTCATCTCAGTGAAGTTAACATCTGTGAAAGTCACTTATTTTCTTTTTAAATTTTGGGAAACTCGCCTCTGTAAACCTCAAACTAATGAAGTCGTCAAACAATCAGCCAGACAAAACAACTCAGCTTTGAAAAATAAACCAACATCTTTTATTTGGTGAGTGGCGTACATCACTATATGCGCTACAGGCAGGTCTATGCACAGTTATAACTTCTCTGCTCTACATAGTGGATAGTATAAAGTGAATATATGCGTCTGTGTCCATTTGAAATGTGTCCTCCTTCCTCTTCTGTCTATGTTTAAAAACAAATTACCACATCTGGATCCTCTAACACGACCAACTCCGCACTTAGATCAGGACTGCACCATTGAAAATGAATGGAACAATGGTTCATTTCACATGACGGATGTTCTGTTCACACTTGTCCCATTTAATTTCCCTGTGTGTGTGATAGTACATTAAGTTTTTTACATTTCTTATCATCCCGTTCTATTTCAAGTTAATTGGACAAATGTTCCGATAGGTACATCGAAAATAGAATAAATAAATTAAAACAAATGCTGTTCCATTGATGTTCAACAGGTCAAATGTCAATAGGTAGAATTTTACTCATGATTAGGGGGAAATGTTTCCATTGAAAATTAATAGAACAACACTCTTCTTGAAAATAAGGTGACAGATATAAAAGGTAATGAAGATTGGTTGCAAAGCAGCTATTCCAATAAAAGCTAATTGTACAAGAATTCATTAAATATTAATTGGACAAGTGCTCTACTGAAATTCAATGTAAATATTAATAAGTTATAATGAGAATCTATCAGACAGAAGTTTCATTTAAAATTTAAGTTCAACAGGTCAAATATTTGACGTAAAGTAAAATCAAATCAAACAAATTTCACCCAAATTGAATAGAACTTTTATTCCATTAAAAGTACTGTCAGGAACTTTTTCCATTAAAAGTTTATAGTGCAACAATAATCTTGAAACAAACTGTGACATATATTACATTCATGTTTTATGTAACTTGACTTCTATTAAAGGTGACGGGGCCCATTGAGGAGACACTGGACGTGTTCTCCATTGAAAGTTAATGGAACTCTTATGCATGAAAATATAAATATTTCTTTTCCTATTTAAAGTTAATTCAACAAATGTTGGTCAACGGAAGTTAACATTGAAAATCAATGATAAAGGTGCAATATTAGAACTAAATGCTGCTCTGCTGACATTCAAATGTTTGACTGAAGGTTAATGGGACAGATTTCCCTCAATTTTAACAGGTCGGTGATTCCTTACAAAAGTTATCAGGGGAGAAAAGTTTCCACTGAAAGTCAATGGAACAACATTGATCTAAGAAATAAAAGTAAATGAGCTCCAGCTGATATTTTTCTGTCACCGGACGCCGTCTTCAAACGCTGATTGACCAAACTGTTCGCAGACACGTGTTGCTTGGTTCGGCCCAAAAACTGTTTGAGCCATAAATCTTTAGTGATTAGTATTGTGTGTATATATATTGTGTATATACAGTGTAAACATGTACGGTGTGGATGGATAGATAGATAAACACATCATCGTTGGTTCATTTGACTTTGACTGTCCTTTGGATTAACACGGTGTTGTTTTTTTTGGAATGAGCGGTTTCATGAGGATGAGTTGAGGTATTCAACGCAGACCCCTCCTCAAAGAGGCTGCAGAGAAAGAAAGAGGAGAGAGAAGAAGAGACTTTATTTATCTGGAACAACCGACAACCTGACTGAGATAAGGAAGTTAACAAGACAATATATATTGAATCAGGATGTAAGTGTGTCTTCATAAGCTTCACCTGTATGTTTGTTTACTTCTTATAATGTATGTGGACACTATGTGTTTACTCATGAACTTGTCTTTCAGATTGAGGACATGTGATGAAAGTGAAGGTATTTCTGTTGGGACTCACGTCTCTAAAGAACTTTTAAGACATGGTTTTAGGTTTTAAGGTTATAATTAGGTGAAGGAATCTGTTAATGTGTGTGTGTGTCAGTACCTACCAGTTGAAAGTTGTTTAGGAGGTGATCTACATTGATGTCGTCGTAGCTCTCCGGGAAGGTGTTGGGTTCGTCCCTGGACTCTTCTGCGTCGCTGGTTCCAGGGTCTTCCAGGCTGTGAACATATCAAACATTTTATTCCATAAAATTTAATTTGCGCACATTTTTTTTCATCGAACAATCAGGAAAAGATGATGGGGAAACATAAAGAAAAGCCTTCCAGGCTGAAATCCCCTCAAACACACATTAAAAGGTAATGTCTGAATGTTCTGCAGTATTATCATATCAAATGTGATTTACCTTCACTCGTTGTTATATATCCACTACAATTGCTCTCAGGATTCATTTGAAGGTAGAAGACGACCACGAATAGAGATAATTTGCCATATTTAATCAGCTTTGCAGAGGTTTCTATCATGATTTTTGGTTATTTAATTCAAACCCATTAATTTGTTCGTTAAACTCGTTTTAAACTGCAGGGAACATTCGAGTCTCAGAAAGCAATTGAGTAAAAGCTGCTCGTGTGCTTACGTCTGTATTCAACCTCTTTTGAAATAGAAAGATTCTTTTGTTTTACAGCTCATTAAAAACTGAGCTCAAGACATGAAGATTAGACTTTAATAAAAAGGCAAAGTAACTTCAGATGATGTCTGAGCTATTAAACACTTGCAGGTGGAAGTTATTTAACCTACAGTGATCAAATGGCGACTGAATGACACGGTTCACAGATGAAGGTCGAAGGAGGACTCATACCTTCTCTTCCCTGTCAAGACTGAGTTCAGGTATTTCTTGACGGCCATCTGTTTGCGGAAGCGGCTGTAGTTGTCTGTAAAGATGGCATCTGAGTGACGCTTGACTGGCTCCTCCATCAGCTCGTCACTGCACAGAGGAGAGATCACGACGAATAAAGAGAAGAATGAAGGTATGAGTGTCACCGCAGGTCAGAGGGCAGCAGGCTTCAGTACAAAGTCAGTGCACATCAGGATCTGATTCAATGAGTGTGTGTGTGTGTGTGTGTGTGTGTGTGTGTGTGTGTCCCTCCTGGCTGTATAAAAAAAACACGTAATGACGCATTAATGGCATAAATTAACCTTTAAAAATGTTTAGTCGATTACAAAATGCATCATCAAGCCGGTCGGGTCCTTTCATTGTAAATGTCAAAGTTTTTCCTCATCGTATAGTCGAAGGTTAAGGACAGAGGATGTCCCTGCACCCGTACATTATCAAACCCTATGAGGCAAATTGGACTTTGTGTAATATGGGCTCTACTAAAAAAATTGATTGATTAACTGATAAATTAGAAAAACCCAAGTCTTTTAAAGAATAGGTGTCGCACAATAAAGTTTGCTCCTTCGTGCAGCGAAACCAGACATTCAAAATAAATACTGACTGACTTCTGCATCTATTTACATTTAATCTCGTCTTATTTTCTACTTTAACCTCTTCATGTTGTCCACAACCATGACATTACCTCATATTTATCACTGTGGGTATACTTTTATAAATAATTGTGCATTTTGTTCCTATAACATTCAAAGTCAAATTCCTCATGAATTCAGCTTGTGCATGATTAACTTCATCGTTCTTTAAAGGATGAGGCTGAACTTAGCTTCATTATATTTTCTAAACTATATTTGAAAGACTTTGGCCTCTAAATTTCCTTCTACTCAGGTCAAACAGTTTATGAAGCTCAGACCTGGAATTTGATGAGATCTAGACAGAGAAAATTGTCTTTTGGTGGTTTTCCAAACACGAAAACCTAAAAATGTATTCACTTGTGACTTAAAAATCAGTTTTCCCTTTTACGTGCGATTCCAAAGCTTAATCGAGCCTCCTGCCTGCCTGTATCTCTCTCCGCCCTCCAGAGCTCTGCGGACGGGGAAGGTCACCTACCTGACCCGCTTTCCTATCAGAGACTCCAGGTACCTCCGCGCTGAGAGCTGCCCCAGGAGTTTGCTGTATCCGCTGGTGAACAGACCGTCTGCGTGCCTCGTCGGTCTGCACAGGACAGTACAGCGTAAAATCAACACATGCTTCATCATGAACCGGAGCAAGAGTCAAATCCATCCACAGGTCTAATTGAAAATGTTTTTTTCTCTGTGGGTTTAGTGTAGAAAGAACACAGGTTTCCCCTCACCTCATGGATGTGTATGGCAGACTCAGAGTCCGGGAGTACAACACACTGCATAGGGCTATTAAGAGAAGCAGCTGGGGGCCGGTCCGTTGTAACATCGCTTTACACCTGAGGGTGGAAACGTTCACTGGTTATTCTGCCTCCAACCTGAACACGACGAGCACTCCAGGTCATTTCAATGAAAGGACAGGAGATCTATCATCTCCTCACTAACTCTGTACGTCTTATCCATTATCTTACATTCTGCGTAACAGTCAGGTCGTAACCAACTGGTGATTTGCTATGTAGGAAAAAAGTAGAGTAGTTTAGTCACAAGAAGCCGTTTGGAAATAGATTCAAACTCCCTCGGTGAATCTGATGTTTAAACGAAGAAATAATCCAATGCGTAATTACGCACGGCTCGGGCACGGTCCCGGACTTAATATTCTATTACACGTCGTCGATACTGCAGCTCCGTTGGCAATTTTTTAAACTGGGCGAGCATTAAAGGTGTTCCACTAGAACTGTGAATAAATTAAGTTGTGGTAATGTTCGTTTTCCCAGAATTAGTTCTATGATTTATCGTGGTTACTTGTCGTTCGAAGGAAACAAAACCGATTAGCCACTAAGAACGTTTAGAACATTGATCTCTGGCAAACCTCTCGATTTACTGTGCATTCTGACATAGAAAAGAAAAATACCAATGCGTAATTACGCAGAGCGCGGAGAGTATGATTGGACATCTCCCGTGGAGACTGCTGCCAAAGACAGAACATCCAAAGTGAATATGTAGAAATTGCTGCTTAAATTAAAACGACAATTTATTCGATATTTAAACTCAGCAACATTTGTTTGAACAGTCTCATCCAATACCTGTCTGGAGCGCGTAAACAGAACAAAACATCCAAGTTCTTATCGACCAAAAACGGAGATCACGTGGACGCACTGTCTAAATAAACTCTTTAAAAAATAGCTTCTGTGTAAAAAAATGAAATCTTACATGTGCTCTGGAGAAAGTTGTCTGCGTTTGTCTCTTCCTCCAAAGTCCTGATCTCACTGTATGTCCACTGTGATGATCCGGTGTTTCCTGACTGTCTCCTTCTGCTCGCTCTTTAGCTCCGCTCCTGTTTTATACACCTGGATGTTTCTCACTGAGCAGGAGGGGACATCATTCAATCAGGGGCTTGAGACGTCAGTAGGTCGCTGCCTTCGTCATTAGACTCGCACACAGTCGGAACCAAACAGACCTATGGTGAAATTAGTGGGGAGTGTTTTTTTCGTTTTCTTCCAATTAATCGTTGGAATAATACATTTATATCCAGGGTTGACTCATCTGATCATTTCTCCTTGGCTCCTATCACATCAAGGGTCAGCTGCAGGGAGGATGTGGGCAACTGGAAATTGGACAGGAAACATATATGGAAATGATCCGAGGAGTGTGAGTTGAACTCAAAGTTTTCTGCAGATCTGTTACACGAGATAGACGAAGAAAAGAAAAGGAGAAGATGGTGCAGGGCCAAAACTTAAATCATGTAAAAGTACATTCAATAATATCAAAGAGATTCCAGAAATAATAGATCCATAATAAAGATGCAGTACATATCCATATACCTTCTGTGTACAGGGGCCTTTGGGGTAGAGGTGATAAACTTTGAACAAGCTTTTATTGTACTACGGAGAAATCCATTGAGTGTTAAAAAGGTCCAGATTTACCTCGTGATATTTTCTTGTTGTCAGATTGTTTTTGTTTTTTAAGTTTCTGGGATGTTAAATATGAAATGCACAATAAGAACCTGCTCTAACGCTGTCATACAAAACTATAACTTTTGATGTGTTATATGCACTTTTTATTGACCTTGAGTTTTCAAACACGTTGCAAATACAGTACGTGGTATAATGTTGTTTTTTAAAACAGGATATTTGTGCAACATTTTTGAAAGACAGGTTAGAGGGTACTTGAGGCCACAGTTTGAATGGCCCTGCATGGTTATTGGTATAAAAATACATTTGTGTGCAATGTATTGGACTGAAATATATATATATATATGTATATATACTTAAAAGCTTAATTTTATGCTTTAAACATTTCCTTTTATATCTCATGCATTGTCATGCGATGACAAATTCTTAATTCCCTTGACAATCTTATCAAAATCCTGCTGCTGCCTTTTCCGCCCATTTGTTTGCCCCCACATGTGAGATTTAAACATATTGATCCTGCAGGTTCAAGAAACACAATAACATTATATTTAGAAGGTGTTGGCACGGTTTTATATTTCAGGTTGTGTTGGGCTTTTATAAAAGAACACCACGCAGGACTGAAGTGTCTCCCAATCCACCCACAGTGTCCCTGATGAGGTGATTTTCTCTGCCAGCACAGCACATGAATTAGCTGTGATGTCGGCCGGTACTCGATCCATCTATTCATTCATCCATTCATCCATCAATCCATTCATTCATCCATCCATCCATCCATCCATCCGCCTGCAGAGCTGCAATAGGTTGAACACAAACAATAGTTGTATTCTTTACACCAATAAAACATTGATTGTAAGAGGTTTCAATCGATGTTTTATTGATATATTTATACATCGACGGAGAATATTTTGTGGAGAGTTAATCCTGGAACCTAAATAACATTCATATTCAACAAGAGTTTCCTATTCACCACAAACCTTTGACGTGGGACCAGCTCTTTGTGGCACCTGAAAGTTTCTCTGATTTACATTTGCCTGAAACAAATCAACACTAAATTACAAATTACAAACAAACTCCGAGTGCAGGTGTTGCAGGTCTGGAAGAAGGATCCCTGCTCTGTTGCTCTTCTTCGGCTGAATAAATTATGGCTGCTGTCATGTGTTGTACAGATTGGTAAACTCCCTGAGATCAATTTCGGATTTGTGAAAACTGACTTTTGTTCCTGTGAGGACATCTGAGTGTCTCTGTACCAGCACCTGCTCACTGTGGAACACATGGGCCTTTAAACAGAAAATGTATGAAGTCAGTTCATCATCAACTCCATGATTGAAGAATATATAGAATATAAAATAGAATAGTATAAAGTATGTACTGGTAATATATCAGATGACTGTGATGGCAATGATGAACCAACTCTGCAGCTATCTTAACGACACAGGTCTATCGGCTCATTGTTTTGATTTTACGTTTACATCTGTACTGTTTTGGTTCAGTCTCAACTCATTAACCCTGTTTTTAGCAGCAGCGCACAAACATTTTCAGCCCTGATAAACTCATTGTTCACTTCCTGTCAGACACAATCAGGAGCGAGCATGTGATGAACACAGCCGAGCATCCAGCAGCTAAAGAGCCAACTATAGTTTTCAGGAGGAGGTGGAGAACAAAACAGAGTTAAAAAGATTAGGATTCATCAGATTGACAGAAACATGACATTCAATTAGTAATGATGTAACTCTGCATCTGCTCAATATTTTTGCTGACACCTCAATACATTAGTAGCATTGTGTTTCAGCCAGTGCTCCCACCCGTGACCCCCCCAGCAGCCAAAGCTTCAAAAAGGATTGAGGCAGATTATCAAGACCCGAGACGTACCTCTGCTGTTATCTACACTGTCTTGAAGAAATAATGATCATATGTCACTGAATCATTTCCATTAATAAGTTCTGGTAATCACAGTAAAATGCAACTCGTAAATGATTCAGTCGTATTACACAAGTACAAATATTCTGGGGCGATGTCATTTGACATGGAGTTCTGACTGTTGGTCAGGGTCAGTTTACTCAAATCAAAACTGGTTTTTTTTGGTTTAAAGAGAAAACTTGTATGACATTTTTTGAAAAATTCTAAATCATTGTGACATAAATGAGGAAACCGATGTGTGAGCAAACATTTTCTGTAAAAGATATGATTCATTGTTGCGCGTGTGATTGCGTAGCTGATGATGATGGGCCAGAATTTTATTTGACCTCTGCATCATGACAACAATGTCTCTGGTCTTCGTGGGTCATTGAAATCTCCTCCCAGTCAGCAGATCACCCCCCTCTCCTCCTCTCTCCTCCTCACCTCTCATCCCTTCTCCTCCTCCTCCTCCTCCGACCTCTACTCAACCATGATGGCACCATTGGAACCTTAATGTGATCAGTCCAGAGAGAAAGTGGATTACGCAGAAGTCCATGGGAGAAGGAGCTGGTCTAATTGACAGCAGTGATTGGAGACAGATCCCTGCAGGAAGAGGAAGCTGATGGAGGAAACATCAGCGTTATTATGTTGATGTTGATGGAATGTATGAAAGAGGAAAAAAAGTTCCAATGGACAAATAACAGACCGACTCGCCTCTGTTCACCACAGAGAACTGAAGATGACAAGAATATAACGTCTTCTATTTTCTTATCAGCACACTGAATAGTACAAACTATTACTGTGACCACTATCACTACTTCTAATTTCACATCCACTTCTCGATGAAGCATCATACGTGACTTTAGTGGAATCATCTAATCTGTCCTCATTGATTAATGTAAATATTTAAGTTTCATTCACTTCAGGTTACAATTTAAAATGTCTGGTTTTTTATTCTCAGATCATTTCAGAGCTTGTAAACTTCAGCTCTTCAATGCACTGAATGAAACATGTACATGAAGGTTTCTGTATATATCATATTATTAAACATGCATTTGTCTGAGAGTTAAAATTGTATTTTTGTAGCCTATATGTTGGGAATGGTTTTTCTTAATCACAAATCATAAGCCATGGTTGTTTCTTTTTATAACAAGGACATTTTATAATATTATATTATCAGTACTCTTGCTGTACTCACTACTTTTAGCCTACAAGTTATAATAATAAATAATGTGTTGAAAATCAGTGGTGGAATGTAGTTTCAGGTCCAAATGGAGGATGTCTTCATAATCACGACTCTCCCACCAGACTGTGTGACGAGGGGAATCCCCTGGCTCGCTGAGTGCCTCCTCTGTGCCACATTATCCAATTAGCAAACCACAGAGTGACGACTCTGATGGCAGATTACTGCTGGCAGCCGGACCACACTCACCGAGCTCTCTCTGTCTGTCTCTCCCTCTTATGAGAGCACAGGTGGAGTGATGGATGAAGACCCTGAGATAAGATAGAAATAAATGACGATAGAAGAAGTGTGAAGTAAAGATTGTATCTCAGAAGCAAAGATAAGACACGAGTGTGACCGAGAGAAAGGGATGAAAGAAAAAAAATGATGTGGTTGTTCAACATTAAATTAGAAAGTTTTCAAGTAGGTTTGGTCACAGAACATAAAGAATAAAGAACATAAAGCTGTATAATTGTTTCATTCATTTCTTTGTTTGAGGGACTGCAAAATATGAGAACTACAATCAGAGAGTCTAAAAGTTAAGAATTTTATTTCATCTATTGTTTCTGACAGAATTTGATGAAATCATATAAGATCCTCCTTCCATGCAGTTTAATGTTATTAAGGGGTCATTTCTTGTACGTTATGTTGTACGTCTGTTTGGTTAAAGGGAAGAAGGCGACTTGCTCTTGTTGGCTGAACTAAACTTGCTTGATGTCTCTTTAATAGAACAGTTACCAGTCTTCGATAGCTAAGATAAGGGTTTTACCTGCCATAAATACGAGCCATAAAAGCAGTATTTTAGTAAAAGCTCAAAATGTGACTCTTCCTACATCTGGACCTTAGCTGTAGAGAGAACATACCACAACTAAAGGTGCTATTTTACTCACAGAAAGTTTTTCATTTTGATCTGGATCAAAAAACCATCACTGGATTCATGAAGAAACTTTAGCTCATGTGAGGAAATGAAATTTTTTTCTTTTAAAGTTCTAATTTTCAAATAAAACAACTGAAACAAATAAAGAAGAAAGAAAGACATCGCAGGAGATCTAGAGGAACTGTGGCACAAAACAGCAATAAATCATCATGAATTTTTAAATGCAACACTCTCTTGCCTTACCTCTCCAAGGCTGAAACATGTAAATACTTTCTACCGTGTGTGCATATTTTATATACAGTATAAAGGCTGATATACTGGATCTACTGGAAAAAATAAAGTTTTGTGAGTGAGGTTTACTCTAACAATAGAAATAATAGACAATTATTGGACATGCATCACCGTACATTACTCTATTCTTCTCGTAACTCTGCACCATCATACTAACAGTGTTTGTGCGGACGTGACAGTATCATGTCGTCCATCAGCCCTTCACACTCATCTGGAATGTCGTCATAGGTGCCGGTGTCAAACAGGTTTCCGTTTCCCATGTGTGGAGACTCTTCTCCTCCTGGCTCGACGTGGGCCCATCTGGGTTTGGTGAATGATTGCCTTCCTCAACCAGAGGAGATTAGTCTGATAAATTACAGCTAAACTCCCCTGATGGCAGAACCTGGTTTACTGCGGCAGGAGGCAGCTTCAGAGCAGAAAGTGGAGACAATAGGTCAACACAGCCGGATGAAATCTGGGAAATGAGCAATATTAATGTTCTAATGCAAATGACTTGTTTTCAACATAACTCTTGTGGACTCACAGTTTCCCTTCCTATGAAAGTGGACAGACTTTTGTGGACACACCTGTCAGCTTTAGTTCGTGACAACTGTGGTAGAAATTGTGAGTTATTTTTATAGTATTGTAACTAAAACTGACTGGAAAATGTGGGAAACAGCTGCAGCAGAATACAGAAGAATGGCACGAAGACAAAACCACCTGTTAGTGTGACGTTATTCTGACTTATTTCTGGATGATTCTTGTTTTCAAACTTTATAAAATTACTTATTAACTTATTTTATTGTGTTATGACAATTTATTATCAACAAGTGAAACTAAATCAAACACAACTGTTATTTGAGTTGGATGAATCTTGTTCCACAGGGAAATTTGCCTTGGCCTATAAATAAAATGTACACATCATCCAATACAAAACAAAAAAAAGCCTTATCACACATATTTTTCAGCAGTGGTGGTGTTCGGGGCTGTGTAAGAAATAATCTTGTGCTTTCACGTGGTGTCAGAAAAATGGAAAAACACCAGATTTCTTAGCCAATGGAGACATTTTTATGATTAACGTTTGAAATGATTTATAGGTCAGTCATACATGATCCCTTTTCTTCGCTCTTCATTATTATGCTAATATTGGACAGAGGTGTCAAGGTGATGTTTAAACGCTCCAAACATATAAATACAACCTATTTGTGTCGACAGCCTCCATGTTTTTTCCACATTCTGACTTCAGAGCATGTGAACACACCAACATCAGAACAACGACCACACAACTTCTGTTGGAGCTTCTGCACAGATGGTTACGCACAACTTTACCAACACTTGGACAATATTCCACTGATCTGTCCAAGGTTTCAGTATTTATGTGTATTTCATTTCACACAACAACACAAACAATAAGAGACTCGCTCCTCGCACTCGTCACAGCCTGCATGTGTCCCTGGAGGTTCCTTTAATGGAGGCCTTGTTTTTGGTGTGTGGCCTCCTGTACAGATCAATTAGGCCTCCAGAGCTCTTCATCGCATCCTAAATTAACTAAATACATAAATACATTTGGCCCGGATTCAGCCCCATGGCAGACATTACGTACAGCGATGCCATCTAGAGACTTTAATTAGTGCAACACACACACACATTTGCGTGTGTGTTTGCGTGGGGATATGAGTGTGTGTGTATATACATCTGTGTCCATCTGAATTTTGTCTTTCTGCCGCTGCTATTCCATCACAGGGTTGCAACATTTCGAGCACCTTCGCCTCTCTGCTCCCACCTTCCCGCACATTTTACCCAGGAACTCTTCTCTGTTTCCTCTCACTTTATCCCAGCTGCAGATTGGGGACGGGATACAACTGATAAATAACTTTGCCTGTGCGGCAAGTCAGAAGGATGAGGGCTGAGTAACAAGAAGGTTAGTTTCCTCAAAGTGCGACTGTGACAACCAGAGTGAGTCTCTGCCCGTCAGCTGAGTGCAGTGTGTCGCCGCAGACAGAAGCGTTAAAGGGAATGAAATCCCAGCACCTGTCATGGCAGGATGACTTCACCCAGAACATGAGTCTTTTTGAGTGTTGAGCTATATTACTGCAGTGACGCCTCCATTTGAATAACAATGCATGTCTGTTATTTTCATCTGAGTGCAATTAGTACTATTCTGATCACCATAAATGAACATCAGTCATCAACCCAGGTGGGACTTGAACCCACAATCCCCAGCTTCGGAGGCTGATACCTTGTCCATTAGGCCACTGGGTCATGCTTTGAATGATGATGTCACCTGTTTCTGTCTCTGCCCCCCCACACACCCTGACAGCTGCACTGATCTTGTGTGTGACAGTTAACTCAGTCAGATAAATCCCTGTTGTTGTGCGACATCCATCAGCAGCCGTGACACCTAGAATCCAGGTTTGGCGCTCAGGTGTAATTTTTCATGACCCCCTTTTTGCTGAATTAGATTTCTCAGATGCAGGAGGAGTTACATGAGACAGTATACAACCCAACATGAAACTAGTTCACGATATACAACAGATGAGCTGATTCATTTATAATAGTTACAATAATAATACATGGAAAATCATAATTATTATTATCATTATAGTATCTATCTATCTATCTATCTATCTATCTATCTATCTATCTATCTATCTCTCTCTCTCTCTCTCTATCTATCTCTCTATCTTTCTATCTCTCTCTCTATCTCTCTATCCATCTATCTATCTATCTCTCTCTCTCTCTCTCTCTCTCTCTCTCTCTCTCTCTCTCTATGTATCTATCTATCTATCTATCTATCTATCTCTCTATCTCTCTATCTCTCTCTCTCTACCTCTCTCTCCCTCTATCTATCTATCTATCTATCTATCTATCTATCTATCTATCTATCTATCTATCTATCCCTCTCTCTCTCTCTCTCTCTCTCTCTCTCTCTCCATCCCTCTCTCTCTCTCTCTCTCTCTCTCTATCTATCTATCTATCTATCTATCTATCTATCTATCTATCTATCTATCTATCTATCTATCCCTCTATCTATATATCTCTCTATCTCTCTCTCTCTGTCTATCTATCTATCTATCTATCTATCTATCTATCTATCCCTCTCTCCATCTATCTCTCTATCTATCCCTCTCTCTCTCTCTCTCTCTGTCTCTCTCTCTCTCTCTCTCTCTCTCTCTCTCTCTCTATCTATCTATCTATCTATCTATCTATCTATCTATCCCTCTGTCTCTCTCTGTCTCTCTCTGTCTCTCTCTCTCTGTGTCTCTCTCTCTCTCTCTCTCTCTCTCTCTCTCTCTCTCTCTCTCTCTCTCTCTCTATCTAATTGACTTCTCATCTACTCCTCTAATCATTTCCTCCGGCGGGATGTGATGATGGAGGAGCGCAGATGTTGGGGGGGAGGAGCCATTGAGCAGCATCTGGATGAAACTGGGACCTCGGTGAATCCAGCCAATCGGCGCCATCCTCCCTCCCTCCTCGGCGCCGATTGGCTGGCTGGCGGAGGAAGAGGATGACGGGAACAGCAAACATGTCCGCGCTCTTTTGAAAACCTGCCGCAGCCAAATCCGCAGTTTGGCTCCTGCCCCGAGTTGATTTTATGTCGCTGCCGGTGGAGACTCACGCACAGGAAGGGCGAGGACTCCGCGACACGAGCCAGACGATTCCTTACTATCAGGTCAGCCGCCGAACGGGCTCAGACTCCAAGCTTAGCCCCCGGAGCTAGCGTTAGCTTGCTCGCTAACCGTGAAAATCAGTGTTACTACAGTGTTAGCTTTAGCATGCTAGCCCACCGGTGACATGTCACACAGTATCGTGTTATCGTTTATTCACCGTCTAGTACGTTTGTCTGATTGTTTTGAAGTTGAACTCCTCAAGTACAACGTGAAAACTCAACACCACCATTTCACAGCCGCTGTCTGAACAGCTGCTCCGCTCATCAGTGAATGTGAAGCTGTTGTTGTTGTGACAGACACAAGTGAAGATTCCTCCCGGACACGTGTTTTCAGCCTCGATCCTTCTACTCGTGTTTTTGACTCTTGTTGTTGGTCTGGACGCTTCAAGTCCTGTTTTATTTTACGTCACTGTCTTGACAACAAGTCAGTACAGTGTTGGTACAGCGTTACACCATGTTTTCCATTTGCGTTTTTGCAGTTTAAGTCTTATTTTAATGAGAAACTTGTATTTCAATTAAGTGTTTTCCGCCCTGCCTTTTAGTCCCACACAATATCCCCATGCAGTAGAGTAACTTCCATTTATAGTGATTACCTAAATGTGTGTAATCTTGTCTATGAGATGGTTCAGATACAGTCGAAACTCATAAATACTTCACAACAGTTTTTGTTGTAGTCAGAAGTCAAACAGCAATGTTCCTCTATCTGTACTCAGTTGAGTGTCTATGAGAGTATGTAATCAAGATAGCATCGGAAATTTAAGAAAATATGGCTTTTTTGTCAATATGTTTCCGTCTTCTTCTTTCCAGAAATAATGCTGATATCTGTAACTCATGTCGGAAGTCGTGTATGAAGAGACAGCCACGATGATCGCCGCAGGGGAATTGCAGTCGTTTATCCCGTTTGGCCGCGAGCACTGCAGGAACCATCCAAATGCCTTCAACCTGCAGCTCAGAGAACTCCAGCCTGCCTCGGAGCTCTGGTCTTCAGATGGTGCCGCCGGCTTAGTCGGGTCCCTGCAGGAAGTCAGTCTGCAGGAGAGAGAAAAGGTTGGGCTTTTACTTAGTGGAGCTTATATTGTAGCATAATAGTTCTTCTGTTTGTAATATACAGAAGAAGATAAAACCAACAGTAGTGCATAATAAGAAAAATACAGTGCAACGATGACAGGAAAGGTTACCTCTCAGTACGGTGTGGATTTTTTATTCAGTCTTTGTTGTGTTGACTTGGGCATGTTTTGATTGACAGGAATGCTGGCAGCTTAGGAAGGGCTGCATGGGAGTCAGACAAGAGGATTTGGAGTTTGAAGAAGAGCTCTACGTAGCAGGAAATGTGGTCGTCTGGAGTCAGGGAAGTCGGACTCAAGCTTCCAGTGTATACAAGGCCTTCACTGTCGACAGCCCAGTGCAACAGGTAGGTTTCTAAAACCTGTTCAGACTGTAAACTAACTGCTTCGCCATTCTCAATGCCTCTGGATGGATCTGTGGGAAATTAGAAAGTCTTTTAGCCTTACGTTAAGTATTTAATTTTGAATCTCAGTTTTGAACTTTCGATAGTGATTCAGGTGACAGTTAGATGTCATTTATCTTCTTAGGTTAAGATATATGTTATAAGCTTTTTAGGCCAAAATATGTCAATCAGTCCTATTATTCTGTCTGCAGGCCTTGTGGTGTAACTTCGCTGTTCCTAAGAACAAGAAAGATGGTACAGTATCATTACAAGATTGAAAACAATTACTGTTAAAATGCATTTATTTTAATTTAATGTGCAGAAAAAGACAATGTCTTTAATAATGTGTTGCAGAGGAGGAAGTGGAACAGACGGTGTGTATCGTCCAGAGTAGCTGTGTCAACGTTCACACTGTGACTGGGAAGGATTTCATCTCACCACTACCATTCCAGGTGAGAGACGAAATGTTTAAATCCACATTATAAGAGGAGAAAAGACTCAAAGAAAAAAGTTTCTGTTCAGAAAGTGTTTTTTTAAAAATCTTATCCTATAAATAAATTCCTGTTTATGGAGGGATGAATTCCTAAATGCTCAAGTATCCATTTTGGAAAGGCAGCATTTCAAATGCTAGTGACTGTTATTAAGATCCCCCCGGGCTGAGCTGTTGACTGGATAACCAGCAGTAATGGAGAATTTGGATCATTGACAGTGGTAAAGAACCCACTACATTCAGTGCACTTCTGAAGCATTCAATTGGGAATGCATCTATTTCTTTATTCATACAGTACATTTTATTAATTTAAGATTCATATTGCCCTCATTATTTAAAAATAATTTATCATTATGTTAAATATGTCTCTCCTGTTCAACTTATCATCTCCTCCAGGTCTCAGATGTCTGGGCAACCAAGTTTGGACTTTTGCTGGAACGAAAAAACGCTGCTACCGACACACAACTCCCCCCGGGGTACATATGACACTCCATGCATGTGCATGCAAAAGCTCAATTCCTGAATAAATGTGCCTACATTAAAGTCATCCTCCTAATCACACACTCATGTACACACAAAACATTGTCAATTGGCTTGTTACTGAGTCACTGAGCTTTTTCTTTTGTCTACAGGGAACCTCTGCCCACATTGTTCAGCATGTTGCATCCACTAGATGAGATCGCACCAGTAGTGTGTAAGCCTACAGGTATGAAACACACGGAAACATCTCTGCGTCTCTCTTCCTAAATTATTTTTTTTACCTCTGTGTGTGTCTCTTCCAGGCCAGTTTGAAGGCTCCCGTGTGCAGTATGCGTCTGACTCCACCATGAAGATTGTGTTCAGCTGCTGTCAGCCCTCTTTAGTTGTCTCCTATGACACTTTACAGGGAATACACTTTGTATGGGCCCTGCGCAAGGTCACTAATGATGTGAGTGATCACACACACACACACACACACACACACACACACACACACGCGCACACAGATACACTCCCCCATGTTTCCTGTCCTTTATCTGGAGCCTCTGACCTCCATCAGGAGCGTTCTGTGGTCCTGCGGTGTCCGGCAGAGCCAGTCGGCACACCGTTGGGTCTGAGGGCCTCAGGTTTCCTGACCTCTCATCTCCGAAACATCTCCCGTCTGGACTCGCCTGGAGGGAGTGGGGCAGCTGGGCTCGGTCCTGGGACTGGAACAAGGTAATGAAAGTCGATTGAATGATTATGAGACATTACTTTAGTCGACCCTCTGCTCCCTGACTGTTGTCTGACCCCTTCCTTGGTTTTCTGTGTCTAGTTGTCCTGTTGGCACGGGCTCCCCGCTTCACTGCAGCGCTCTGCACAGCCACCAGAGCAGGATCATGACGTCCTCACCGGGATTACATTCCCGCGTTCATTCCCCAAGTATATCCAACATGGCTGCCCTAAGGTGAGTGTAACTCTTAAGTTCAAGGCAAAAATGTTTTTCTGCACGTTTGCATCCTTGTACTCACTGAAACATTTCTCTGCTACACCACTAGTGGTCAATAATACACACTATGTGCACTGTTTTCTCTTCCACCATCCTTCTATCCCAGCCGCGCCCACTCCCCAGGCATGGCGGCTCCATCCTTTTCAGGAGTGGCTCGCTTCAACACGTCTTTCAACACCCCGTCCCCCAGGGGGCACCATGGCTTGTTAACCTCTCCCAACAGCACGGTCAATGAGACGATGCTGGTGCCAGAGGTGGAGCCCATTATACCTGATCTTTGCATGGAGCAGCTGTGGAGTGAGACGGTCACAGCTGGATGTCACAGGTAAATATACCAGGACTGGACTCTACTGAATCCTCCCACTTCTATGGTTAAAAAAGAAATTGTTCTCAGATTGTTTGCAAATATGGTGTTGGTTGATACAGAAGTTTTATTATGTTGTGTGTTTTCACTCTTACTTCCTGTATATATCAATGAAATCTTCATCTTGACTCATTCGTAGGGAGATGAGCAGCCAGGCGTCTAAAGTTTTCCTGACCTCTGATGTCTGTGAGAACCGATACCTCTGTTACCTAGTGGAGTCTCACCAACAGCTCAGGTCAGTAAACATACACAATGCTTTCTCACACTATTAAATTTCATACAGACACTATTATGCACATAATATATATATATTAAAGTCACAGATTATTTAAATCAAAGGTCAAATAGTTACTGAACAAGGACAAACCACTTGAAATAGTTAAAATGTCACATAACTCTTTTGTGTTTGTTTTCACAGATGTGTAAAGTTTATTGAGAGCAATGATACGTCTCAGCTCATCTTTGCCTCTGTCACGTCCATCGCTGCCAAAGATGCAGAACCTTTGCAGGTACTTTCTTTCTTTATGCTTTATTTATTTAAAATTAATTTACAAAATATAGGCAAAATTTAGTTCGCGAGCGGCCTCGTCAATACTAACTGAGTCTTCAATTTTTTTTTTTCGCAACCATTAACATGCTATTGACTATAAAACCTTGGTCCACAGAACATAGATGCCATGCTGGTTCTGGAGGCCTGTGGAAGTCTGGTTCTCTACACAGGAATCACCAGGGTGAGGACGAACGTCAGATCAACTCTTTCTGATTCACAACCCTCTTTCACAGCCGACAATAGCAAATGAAGATTCCTGGATAATTAAGTGATATTACAGGTTGGTGAAGTCCTCAAACTGTATTATCTTGGCTTGTGTCTAGGTCAGTAAGGTGTTTGTCCCCGGACTCCTGTCGCCCACCTTCAGCCTCACCAATCACCTGCCTCATCTCAGCACGCCAATGGAGAACGTTAGCACGCCGGCAAACGCTGGCAGCAGGCACATCCAAAGACTGGATGAGGTATCTCCATGTAAATGTATTATTCTTTGCACATTGATGGATTTCATTTTTTCAATCTCTCACAGTAAATAAGGCAGCTTAATTTGGTTTCCTGTTTCATTCTGCTGCTTAAAATAATATTTAAGATCTATTTCAGGATTTATAGTCTGGCCCTTCATCTTGGCAAACTTCCGTTTTCCCTATTTTCTCTCATTTTACTTCACCTGTCTTGTTTCCTTTTCCCTCCTTCAGGCCGTGATGCCTTCCCCAGTGTCAGAGCTGAGGGGTCCAAACATTAAACACCACGAAGCTTCATTTTTGGAAGATTACTCTTTTCAACAGGCCATGCCCTACATCCATGCACTCCGGGACCCTGTCTGCAACCGGGTCACTCTGGTAGGTTTGTTTTTGTGTGTTTTCAAGAATGTTAGAAATTGAATGATCATGAACAACCTTTCCAAAAGTTTTTGTTTCTTCAAATTCTTCTCCCAAGTTGCTTCCAAACCCACAAAGCTGTGTGTGTTTCTGCCTTGTGGGTTCATACTGTCAGACCTGACACTGACGGTCCTCTCAGTCCAAGGACTCGTTAACAGAAAGTCACTTTGACTCCTTGATGTGTGAGTCTGGACACCAATTGTTTGCTAAAGCCGTTCGCTGGACTTTTTAAAGCACAGGCAGCTCTGTGTGTTGTCCGATCGAGACAGTTTGTCTTATGACTCAGTTCGGCAGTGCTGTGAAATAATGATCGAACAGGGCCAACGCCGCTGGAAAAAATATTCCATTAAAGCAACAAGTGACATTTTCCCACTATTGCCAAGTTCCCACATCATGCGTCAAAGGCTGAAAAAAATCTCCATTGTGCTGCCACTACCCTCAACCATGTTTTCATTGACGCACTACAAATGCATGTGTATTTAATGTGACATTTTTCACAGCGTTGCAATCAAACACTTACAGCCAGGAATTTTATTGTGGCTTTACCATGAAACCAGTAACCGTTACACCCCTGATGCCAACTGCCTATTTCCTGTTGGAAATTTTTTTGCGAAATTTGGCTTACAAACAAACAGACAGGAATAAAAAGATAACCTTCTCGGCGGAAGAAGCAATACTTCATGGAGTCAGTGTGAGACTGTAACTCTGAAACATGAGAGTCGAAGCTGATACAGAGAGTAGCAGCAGCTGTTTTCTGTCTTTGTACCTGGAGATGGTGAATCACTGCACACACTAATTAACTTTTCTATAAATGTGGATTCTTTGATTCTCTGCAGAGGTATTTCTTCGCCTTGTGGTGAACAACAGACCTCTACAGCAGACATTTTGTCATGTCACTGTCAGAAATGGGTGTAAAATAATTGAATTAATGAAGACTGGATTCTATCGCGCTGCATCATTTATGTGAATGCTGTCACGGCGTACTTGAACATGTACAAAGGACAGAGGCATTGTTAATGTCATCGGTAACACCTGTATTTTTCCTCTAATTAAAAATGAAAATATCTGCTAATTGTGATTAAGGTGCAGTGTAGATCATTTATCATCAACACTGACCAACGGAGCTGAACCAGTTGTGCTGAGACAACATGAAACCCTTCTGAACGTGTGAATTAAATTTGTGGTCAATCTCTTTATCTGTGTAGGAACTCAACAGTGGCACAATGCTGAGGATCTCGATTCCAGAGATCGCTACCTCAGAGCTGGGTGAGACACGCACGCACGCACGCACGCACGCACGCACGCACGCACGCACGCACGCACGCACGCACGCACGCACGCACGCACGCACGCACGCACGCACGCACGCACGCACGCACGCACGCACGCACGCACGCACGCACACACACACGCACACACACACACACACACACACACACACACACACACACACACACACACACACACACACACACACCTATGGCTGAGTCAGAGCAGTTAAGCCCTGGAGATTAGGTTTGAGAGCTGCACTACATTGTTACACAGTGACGTATAATCTTGATGTATCGAGGATGCCACGCACAAACACACACACACACACACACACACACACACACAAGCACACAGCATCACTGATAATAATTAAGCCATTATATCAGTGAAGTTTCAGTGTGTAGCTGAGTGAGAAAAATCAGAGACACATGTTTCCGTGCCTTTTAAAGAAAATCTATTTTTCTGTGGAAACATGTTAGTGGACTAAAATTAAATATGACTTCATATGAATTTATCATGTGCCATTAGGGGCCTTATGTATTACAGAATTATGTGTTTAGATTAATGTAAAATTTAAATGTGAATAATTTAGTCCTGGTGGGATAAGAGTAGAATTGAAAGACGTGGGAAAATATTATAATACAGGTTATGCGTGGGAACCTCAGGTAATTAATAAATTCTTTGGATCAATACTGTACCTGGGTGGTAAAGTAATATTCTGAATGTGCAGGTCTGTGTTGGTAGCAGATAGAACCCATGTCTGCTATAACTAAATTATCTCACTGTGTTATTGGTGCTTAGATGCAGAACCGTAAAGTTAATGTTCGTTCACAAATCATTTTCTGTGTTTTCACGCGAAATTTAAAAATTAACTTTCTTGCCAAGCTATTAACATCCTTTTGCAGGCACCTGAAATCCAATTTTTCAAGCAGTTAAAGCTTGAGAGATTCAGAAGCAAGTGTGACTCACCTCTTTGTTGTTGCTGAGAGACTGCCGATGCCAAACAGTTGAGAAAAAGCATCAAAATGTAAAAAAATACAGATTCCAATTAACAGTTTACACTTTTTAAGACAAATTACCACCGTGTCAAGATTTAATCTGAAGCAATTATAAGAATGTTCCCATTAAAATCTCTTTTCACTAACCATGTCCTCTTGGGTAATTTTTCTATTACAGCAAAACACCATGTTTTGTGCCACACCATCATTCCTGTTAAGTTTAATTTTTCCATGCCAAACATTATGATGGCAAACAGATAATTGCTTGTGCAGTTTTCTTTGCTAGAAAAGTCCGTTGAGCTGATAAAATGGAAAGCTTGAAAGTGCTAAAAGTGACGTGTTGTTGCAGTTGCTGGGGAAACATTTCCACCCTGATTTTACCTCTTGAATCTAAAAACCAGTTCATGACAAAGTTCTTAATTAACGATATGCATTGGACTGACAAAATATTTAGTATTTCACCCAACAACCGTAATTTCTACACCCCACCACCTGCTTCCGACAATGAACTTTAAATATATTAAGTTTTTCAGCCACCTTTTAACATGAAAAAGAACTTAAGTATCGTCACTGTGGTGTGTGTCCCTTCCTCTGTGTCTTTGTCCCCCATTATTTACTAATCGATCCTACTGAAGAGTCCTCTCCCTCTAATGAAATGCCATTTATCCCCTTCTTCCCTGACCTTTCCCGCACTGGATGTTCAATTAAGTGACGGTGACGTTGATTAGGGCTCTGATTGGTCGGAGTTGTAAGCAGACACTGATACACTCATTACTGTCATAGTGGTGTTTCCTTTTTAATTTCCTCCTTTCTTGTCTGATCTTCAGGTGAAGAGGCTGTTTAAATGAGTGTAGAAGAAACTCAAACACTTTTCTCTCGCAAAGTTCTGGTACAGCATCCGGACCTTTAACTGGAAGTTCTTTAAACTATTGCTCACCAAATCTTAATTCTTAAATCTGAGCCTATTTCTTTGACCTGTGGACTAAACTATAATCTTAATATGGGGACATACTGTGTGTCAGTAAAACCATGAAGAAGATACCAAGTCTGAAACTCAGGCACTGAGTTATATGATAGAGAATCAGGTTACGTGGAGTGGAGTTATGGTCACGTCTTTTCCCTTTGCCACACCCCTTATTACTTATTACTAGAACTTCATGTTGTATTTCTGCATTGTCACTTTTTCTTTTCTGATTTATTTCAGTGAGGAAATGCCTTCAGGCGATTCGGATAATCCTGCCTAAGGAAGCCGCCATGAAGGTTTGTTGGACTGATGGTTGATTCTAGAAACACTGCTAAATGAGAACCAGTGATACTATGCAACCACATATTCTGTCTGCAATAGTACCATTATTTTATACATACATTTGAATTGTTTTATTTAACATGACTTGAATCTAAATGGATTCATTGACTGGAATAAATTAATTTGTGATTTTAAGTTGGGTAATTTGCAATTTCTGTAAAAACTAATCACGTTGTCATGCAGGTTTTGGTGAAGTGGTATAACATCTACAACGCCCCCGGCGGTCCCAGTGCTCATGCAGAGTGGAACCTGTTCGTCACCTGCTTCATGACACTGATGGGCTACAACACTGAGCGCCTTAGTTGGACAAGAAATGTAAGTCACCTGCACATGTGTTTTCTTTTTTAAGCCTCGAAAACCTGGTTGTACCTTTGATCAAGTGTTCGAGGTTCTTGACCTTGCTCTCTGTCCTCGATGTCTCCCCAGCTGCATTTTGAAGTGCCTCTCTCTCCCGTGATTGCAGCCAAGAAGGCGCGTCCCTCTGACGGAGGCTCTGATGAGGTGCGTGTCTCAAGTAGGATCTGTTGAGATGTGGTGTTTGTAGCACAGTTAGCGTTAAACACAAGCATTGATTTCTGCTTTGAGAAAACTTGCAGATTGGTTTTCTCGAAAGGATGTTGCATGTTTGTGGGGAACGTTTTTCATCTGTAGCAAACACTGTCTTTGTCTGTTTTTACTGGCTTTTAATTTGTCTTCTCTCTGCAGGACTGGGACTATTTGTTGGGGTCTCATTACCACCGTCAGATGAACTTCCAGCCAGCCTGCGGTCCTTTGGACTCCAGTACTGTCGCCACAGAAATTGAGGGCCTGTGCTCTGTATGTAACTCGTGTAACTTTTTTGCGTGTTGTTTGATTTAGTTTGTTTGCACAACAAATGCGCTTTCTTTGAAAAAGACCTGATGTTATGCATCTTCAGTTTCACACCATGCATAAGCACTCAAAGGAAAATAATCACTTTTAAATTCGGGACCTAAGACCACATCTGGAACACGATGGTTAAAGGAGTACTGAAGCTCATGAACAGAGCTGTGGCGATACATCAAATAAAATAAAGTTGGAAACCACTGTTCTAAATGATATTTGACACCTTGTTGTAGAAACTGTTATTATTATATTGTTAGTATCTTCTTGAATATGGACGGTTTAGTACAAATTTACTGCAACATCATACAGTGAAAACATATTATCCCCTCTGTCCTCCTCAACTTTTCCCCCTCTTCTCCTCTTCCTTTGTTTCAGGTCTCTTCTCCCTCCAGTCCATCACTGAAGCTGGACAGTTCAGCTCCTCTCTTCCCCCACATTCCTGCACTTTTCTACGTTCTCCACCTGCTCTATCAGGAGCTACAGCTGGACGAGCTGCAGAGAGCCAGAGCCTCATCGCTGGTCTGCCTGCTGCAGCAGATGGCCAGGTAACCACCGCTGAACCCACATGTCTCTTTTAGCTGCTTTGAGGAAAGTAAATCGCATTTGACTGGTGCGGGCTGATCAAAGAAAGAACTGTTGCTTTAAAACATAAATGTTACAGAATAGAGAAGAGACTTGTGACATTTATTACAACAAAGAACCTGATCTACTTTCCTGCCAACAACTTTTAGCTCCTACCACAAGAAGAAAAGGTGAACACACTTCATTGTTTTCAGTGAAAGCTTGCGTGTAATCAAGGCTCTTTAGTGGCGTGTACAGAGAAATAAACTTCAACAGGTTGTGAAGAGACCGCTGTGATTGGTGCCGATGACATTCACAGAATAGGTGGAGTGGGAGAGTGAAGCGCTCTACAGAGTAATTGGCCTGTGTTGGTTTATATGTGGGATGTTGTGAAGTATGGTGTAGTTTTTTTATTTTTTTTTTACTGTCTGCTTTTATCAGGCTAACTGTCTGATAAAACCTCATGGTGATCTTGATGGTTTTACGTGGTATTGTTCTGCAGAGATAACATGTTTTTAAACCTTTATATCTCAGAGTTTCATATTTAAAAGGCAGTTATAATATATTTCATAAAAATGTTATATGAATGCCTCGTTTTGATCTGCTCCGTAGCCCTGAAATGATTTATTTCTTCTATATAAATCGTAGTCACTTTTATACAGCAACCAAAGTACATTTCCTGTCATAGTTTAATTATTTAGTTTTTCTGTGGACTGGAAAAGTTGTACAAATGCTAACAACATCATTTAGTAATAGGGAAAAGTTTACATTCAAATCAATTGCAATACAATTTTATGTATTTCTGTAACAGCAAATTTCATCAATTTGACCATCTTAGATAACTGTACACACGTTACTTCCCACTGAATAACAACACGCCTACAAAGCCGAACAATTGTGTGGCTGTGGGGGTTTGGTACCAGGATTAAAAACTATTGACTATCTGATTAATTACTCTGCCTATGTGTTTAATTACTGCTCAAAAACAAGTTAAATGCCACAGAGGTTAAAACTGGACGCAAATCCATTTTAAGATGTTTGTTCCATTGTCCTGCAGCAATTTAGTGAAAGACCTGACACAAGGTCGATGTAATGACTGTTTTGTCGCTATGGTAATAATAAAATCCTACCTCTGACCCTTTTATGCTGTAGATATCTTCAGTATGAGTATGCGTGATGTGTTCAAGTACTCTGAGTCATTGCTGCACAGGAATATTAATACATATTATAATTGTTTTGTTTGCAGAGACCTCCAGTTGGATGAATATGTGGATCTATACTGGAGAGACTACCCATCATTAATCAGTGGCTTCACTGAGAGCTGCCTCGTAGACCAGGGTAAGACCTGTTTAATAATGGCATCAAGTCAGGAAGCAGACGAGACATGTTGTGGTGGAGTAGATGAGGCTGGATGGTCTGTGGTTGGTAAAGCCCAACCGTAATGTTTCTTTCCATGTCTGGGCTTTTTTTATTTAGAGATGTGGGCCAGTGACTGTATATGAAAATGGATGATGCGTCTCCACTTCCTGTCCCAACAAATATTATGTTAACTCCTCTTTACTTCCTCCATCCTCTGTTGTTTCCATTTCCTCTTTGTCCTCCACTGTCGCCTCTTCACCTGCCTGCTCTCAGCCATGATTGGTCAGATGCAGCATCCCTCCTTCCTGAGGGCAGAGCCTCCCTGTGTGTTGAGCTGGCTCAGTAGCTGTCTGAGAGGAGAAGAGAGCCCACCTTTCCCCTACCTGCAAGGCATCTGTCAGAGGACCAGGCTGCTGGTTCTGGTACGACCAAAGCTCCTCTCTTTCATCAGATAAGCTGCTCGGACTATAGTTAGTGTTGTGACTGAAACAGCTGAAACAGCCTGCACAATCAGATTGATTGAATCTTGATTGTCGACAAAAAATGAGTAATGAAGATTTGATTGTGTGTACACCAGAATATATCAGGGTTCCATTTCATGGAAAATCATTGTTATCAGTACCGAACAAATGACAATGAGACTTGCGTGCGTGCGGGCAAGACAGTGAGAGTAAAGAGTTCAACCTTGATTGAGATGCAGTCTGATAATCTGTTTGTGCGGCATGTCTGATTGGTTTTCGGAACATAAAGAGCAATTACATCATGGTATGGATGGAGTAGTGTGTGTGTGTTCGTAGGGCTTATATATTTAACCTTCGACTATCCAGGAGGAAGGACACTTGGAAACAAGTCTTATTTCCAGCTGCTTTTGTTTGTCTAGACAATGACGGAGGTGATGACGACTTTATAAACAGTCTGTTTATGTAGTGTCCATTTTTCTAAAATATAATTAACAAGTGATGTTAAAAACCTTCTGTCCACTGCAAGATAAAAGAGACCCGTTTAGCAAGTTTAGTCAACGGAACATTTTTATTTTATCATTTAGTTTTAAAAACTTCCATCTGATGCCATCACAACAAAAGTGTTTGGCAAATGATTGGGAGGAACAAACTTTTGCTAATTAGCTATTATTGGACAGACTGAGAGAAATATTAGAGATTTATAGACGCAGTGTTTATTCTGTAGAAACTTGCTACAGATCAGTATGAGAAAACTTTATATATAATAGAAAATATCCTGGTCTTTATTTTGGTGAATCTGTCTGTTTCATTTATTAATCTATATCCTCTTGAAACTATGAACTAGCTGTTTGAGCGATGCTTAAATAAATTTGAGATATGTAAACGATTACAGCACCTAAAACTAGAATTGCGCATTCCAGCCCCAAGGCCCAACAGAGGTTAAAAACCTACACTGAATTTAATCAGCGTAAATGGTGCATATCCACATCTTTATGTTTACCGTTTTATACTGCTGCTGCCATTCCTTCTTTTACCCCATGGTGGCGCAGGTTGCGCTGGCTGGCTGGTCTTGACCCTGCAGACAGAGCAACTTGCAGCCTGATGAGGCTGTTTTAACTGAGCCTCCACTTGGGGGTTCATCTCAAGGCGAGAAATAGAAAGGCCCTCAAACAGTCTTTTCGTGTGCGCCTGAACATGGTCTGTATGTCTATGCTTTGGTTACTCTTTGCTCTAGAGTCCATGTTTACTCTGCTGGTTTATATTGTGATGGATGTTGCGTGATCCAGGATCTGCAGTAGGAAGAGTAATGTTATTATCGCACAAATGGCTCATGAGCTAACTAGCCCTCTGGTTCACCTCCCTATAATTCTAAATGCCTCCTCCTGAGTAAAAATGTTTTTTTCCTTGCAGCCAGACATTTCAGCTTTTGCTTATCAGATGAAGTGTTAGACAGAAGATGCACATTTAGATTCACTTCACATGTATGTTAAATATTTTCCTTGAACACAGACTTCCACCATCTGTTCTGTAGTTTTTGTGTAATCCTGCTGACAAACAAACAAACAGACAGACGGTGAAAACATGACATCTTCGGCAGGGGCAGTAATCAGCCCAGTTGATACCTGCTCTACAATCTGTTTATATCTCCTCTGTCTCATTTTTTTTCCCCTCAGAGTTACGCTCTCTACATCGCCGGAGATGAAAATGCCACTTCGACTGATGTGTCCACGTACCTGGTCAAGCTCTCTGCAGGTTTGTTTGTGCTTGTGTGTCCAGTGACCAGCTCAAAGATCATTTTACTACTTTGTTTGTATCCTGACTTGTGTTTCTGACCGAACCCTTTCACTGCGTTATTGACAACCAGCCTTTATTACCTGCCAGTCCCATAATTCCCTGCTTTATGCTCGAGAAACAAAGAGAGAAAGGTGTGTGACGCAGATTTGTGTGTCACCTGATTTTCGCAGTTTGAGCGCTGAGGTGAGAGCAGTCGCTGCAGGTCTTTTTTTCCACTGACACAGAATTGGATTTTGACTTTGTGAGTGGCTTTGTGCAGAGAGACTTTTTCCAGCACAATGTTATTTTCAGTGACACAGTAAAACCAAACAATAGCAGATGTCATCCCACATAAACATCGTCCTCCACTCACCTGGGACGAGATGTTATCTTGATTGAAGCCCTTCATTTTAGTGTCCTTTCCTTTTTCCGTCAAACTTCAACAAGCAGTCAGTGCAAGTTTGAAAATGCAGCCGAGAGTTCAATGGGATGAGCATTATTTACAAATGATGGATCAGATTTTGGAACCAGTTGACCTCTTCCCCAGAGTATTGCTCTCGTCCATCACTCTCATCTTTATTTTTCTCAGGCCAGAAGACTGGTGCCAGTGAACTACATTACAGAAGGTAATTCCGCTCACAGCAGTGAGAGGGGGAGATGATTTTTTGTGTGTTGTTTTATAGCAGCTAAATAGTTACGTGCAGTGGGATGGTCTATGAAAATCACATATTTATTTATATAACAATATAAAATAATGTTTGAGTCATTATACCTGAATTTCATTATATATATTTTCAGTTATTGCATTTCATGAATTATTGTTTTGCCTGTCATAACATTAGATCAATGATCATTTAAGTCACTAATTTTCATTTTTATTTATTCTAGACAGAGCGGTGTCAAATTCAAGTGTTCCAGTGAGAGTCTGGCTGAGCAGCTGGTGGTGTGGCTCGCCTCCGAGGGTAAGACGAGTGATTTTTCACCTTCATTATTTACACTGCGGAAGAATTACCCAAGCCATACCCTCTTTATCAGCACCGCAGCTTCTAAAGCAGGTCTTCAGATGCCTTTTGTCTGGCCTGAGAAATAAACACTCATCCTTCTCATTTCACCGGTTTAGGTTTCACCCTGAAGGACCTTGAGTCCGTCCCGTTTGGCGTTGCTTTGCCCATCAGAGAGGCCATCTACCGCTGCCGTGAACAGCCATCTTCTGATTGGTCTGAGGAGGTCTGCATGCTGATTGGGCGACAGGATCTGACCAAACAAGCTCACAAGATGACCCTGGCCAAGAGCAAAGCTGTGAGTGTGAAATAAGTTAACCCAAATTACTGATTTTGAATAACAGATTAAGATACATATGCTGTTTCTTCTGAGCTGTAAAATTAATGAATCTGGTTCTCATGTTCAAATTATCATATTATTTTGTGACTGATCTTTTTCTTCTTCTACCCTTCTACCTTCTATGCATCAACAGATTGTGTGACCCCTGACAATATTTGAAAATTGCACCAATACCTGCAACATTTTAGGGTTTGCAGCTCAAAGGCTTAGATAATATATTTAAAGTTAATGGCAGATCTTTCCCACTCACAAAAATGTCTTTCCTCTAATATAAGTGATATTTATTGTGGGAGTAGATCCCTTAAATAAATGGACATGAGTCTCTGGAATAAATCTGTGTAGATGAAACATGAGCCACTGAAGACTGACAAACCTTTCTCTCTGGCGTTTAGGGCTTAGATTTAAATTATATCTACATTATATATTGTTGGCATCTTTCATTGTGGTATGTAAACATACGTCTCATTTGTGTTTGTCTCCAGTCTGTAGGTTCAGGTCTGTCCTTGGAGCCTCCTGTCACCACAGAGCCAGATGAGGAGGAAGACGGGATGTCGGACATAATTCAAGAGGTAAACGAACAAACAAACGTTGCTTCCTGCATTATTGTTCTGTCACCACTATATCACATTCCTTGACATCACTAGATTGGGCATCTATCGCTTAAAACTCTGCTGGATGGATTTCAATTTCTTTTTAACTCCGGCTCGCTCTCCTTTCCAGGTTACTGGGCTGATCTGGAGTCAGGATCTGAGGGTCCAGGAGGTCAGGAGGCTCCTGCAGAGTTCCAGACCGGTCCGAGTCAGTGTGGTTCAGCTACCAGAGGTTTCTGACCACGAGTACATAGAGGAGAAAGAGAACAAGTGAGTGTAATGAATGTGTGCCCTGTTTGCCTCTGGCCTTATAGAATATCTTATCATTTAGGCGGCAAAAATCATCTTTCGTTGGATTTCTCATTCATTTATTTGAGTTTTTTTTTTCTTTTGTGCTATTTGAAATCGTTCTGTTTCTCAAAAATACATTTTCTGTTTTTATCCACGTCTTTGTATCTTCCCCAGACTCCTGCAGTTGTGTCAGAGGACCATGGCTCTCCCAGTTGGCCGAGGCCTTTTCACTCTCTTCTCCTATCATCCTGTACCGACTGAACCTTTACCTGTCCCCAAACTCAACCTGACAGGTAATATCTGTTAATGCCCTTAGGTGATACCAGGCAACT
The DNA here is from genome assembly GCF_024713975.1 of Paralichthys olivaceus. Taxonomy (NCBI): domain Eukaryota; kingdom Metazoa; phylum Chordata; class Actinopteri; order Pleuronectiformes; family Paralichthyidae; genus Paralichthys; species Paralichthys olivaceus. Next base: position 19,918,171 of record NC_091106.1, read on the forward strand.
GATATTATACAGAATATATACAAGTTGTATGTTTTGTAGTTTATGCATAAGTTTACGTTAAATGCAACAATTAATGATAAAATAAAGTTTTGTAGTGACACTGAAGATTGTCCAGCTTGATGATCTTTTCTGATGGATGTTAGAAACAGGACAATGTCCATCAGGTTAACTTGTATAAATACATTACAGTGATGTTTCCTATTCAAACATTGAAAATTAATATATGAAAGTGCGACATGATACAAACCTGTGAAGTTATGAGTCTGATGCCTGCATATGGAGAAATATACAAATCATTAAAAATGAAGGAAACCCGATTTTTTATCTGAACATCTATTGTTTGTTACTAAAAATGTTCTTCATGTTCAGTGGGTAGTTTATTCTTTTTAATTTTTGTAGTTCTCTTGTTTCTCTGCAGGTCGAGCTCCTCCAAGGAACACGATGGTGGATCTGAACAGTGGGAACATTGATGTTCCTCCCAATATGACTGGCTGGCCAAGCTTCCATAACGGAGTCGCTGCCGGACTCAAAATAGCTCCAGCTTCGCAGGTCTGTCTGAAACCAGGGGTGCACTGCAGATGATGACTCACTTGTTTCTACACACTGCCATGTTGGATTTTTTTAAATTAAATTTGCTGTTTATATTCAAGACTTCATAATAAAACCTAAAACGGCTGGAATCTCATCTTCAATCTATCTATTCATTCTTTTGGAATTTGGAAAATCTCCCTCCTGCAGTAAACAAACCTTATATATTAAATATGCTTAATTTCTGTTCGTTAAGGTTGACTCAGCGTGGATCGCCTACAACAAGCCAAAGAGCCCCGAGCTGGCCAATGAGTACGCAGGCTTCCTTATGGCCCTGGGCCTCAATGGACACCTCACCAAGCTGGCTACGCTCAACATACATGACTACCTCACCAAGGTACACACTCATTCACACTTGCTTGTACGTTCTTCACACCTTGAGTTTCACAGCAAGAACAAAGCAAATACAAACACCTTCTTTCATGCAGTATTCACAGGTGTAATGAACACCTTTGCACTCGGTTTACTGTTGATTGTTCTCTTAAATACTGTTTCTTACTGTGGTGTTAACACACACACACAAACACAAACACTCACACACCAAAGTACAAAGAATTGCAAGAGAGTAAAACAAAAATTAACCTACTCCAGTTTTCAAAAAGGCACCTCGAATCTACTTTCATTGCATGCGCACACACTCACAAAAGCGCACACACAGTCGTTCTCATACACATTTCTCTAGATAACTTTAAATGCGAGACGTAAACTTGTATCAGAGCCAAGCAGCCAGTCAAAACGAAACTGGGCTTTCAAACTAGACTTCCCACTTTCAGGTGAGAAAAACAACAGGATGCAAGAAGAGGATGCAATAATGTGTCCACACTTGATTCGAGATCGATTCACTTCCAGTTCCATATCGATGGATGGTGTGAAATGCAGTTGCAGTTCAAAAAGACGAACCGGTTCTCTGTCTCAATCATCCCTCTATAGATAGAGAGGTTACAGAAGTTCCTGAGATTTGGAGAAAATCTAATTTTCAAGTGATTATATTAAAATTTCGATGTCTCTCCCTAGATCCACACAATTAGTGACGGGAATTAAATTAACTGTTATAAAATTGTTCAGTGTTTCCTTCACAATTCAAAATTTTTAATTATACACAGCGTTCTTTTTAGAGTGTTTGTGTTGTAACATGCAGGCAGAGAATGATATGACACACAAACACACACACACGCAGCACAGAGGTGATTCACAGGGGTCTAATGAAAGCCCTCAGTCACGTTGAGCTCTTGTGGAAACTGATTGGATTCTTCAGAGTCATTTGTTCTGCTGCAGCGAGTATCTGGTTCACAGTGAACACACATCATCTTTCATGGTTTAGAGTAAATTGATGTCTACATTTTACTTAGAAGAGAAGCCAGTTCAGAGAAAAAACACTCACCCCAAATCCACTGTCTCTGTCAATCTGTCAGGGCCATGAAATGACCAGTATCGGGCTCATACTGGGCGTTTCCTCAGCCAAGCTGGGCACCATGGACATGTCAATTACCCGCCTGCTTAGCATACACATCCCCGCCTTGCTCCCACCCACCTCGACTGAGCTGGACGTGCCACACAATGTGCAGGTAAAGAGTGTGCATGCAATCATTCAAACATAATGATAAAAATAATCCTCATGATGCATAGCGGCTGTATGACCCTGTGCAAAAACAGAAATTACTGTGTATGAAATTGAAACATTCAATTCTCTCTCCGTCTTATCTGCAGGTTGCTGCTGTAATTGGCATCGGGCTGGTGTATCAGGGAACAGGACACCGACACAACGCTGAAGTCTTGCTGTCTGAGATAGGTGTGTGTCTGGATGGATAAAGACATGAGCTGCATTGAGAAGTTGATTGGAGGAAAATGTATCTGTGTTTCTATCTATCCATATCAAGATTTTTGAATTATTTAAAAGACAAATCAATCGATTGATCCGGGAAACAATGGTCAGATAAATCTATATTGATAAGGAAAATATTGGTTGGTTCCATTCAACACAAATTAACAAAAAACCTTTCTTAGGTCGCCCCCCTGGTCCAGAGATGGAGTACTGTACAGACAGAGAGTCCTATTCACTCGCTGCTGGACTGGCCCTGGGCATGGTCTGTCTGGGGGTAGGTCACATCACATAAACCCCACTAGTGAAAATATCTTTCGACTAGAATTACCAGTAGTTGTTTTAAAAAAAAAAATTCTACTCTGAAGTCAAAATGGGGATGACTTTTTATCCCCTTGTCTTCCTTCATTCCTCTCTCTCTCCTTCCAGCATGGCAGTAACCTGATAGGGATGACAGACCTGAATGTTCCTGAGCAGTTGTATCAGTACATGGTGGGGGGCCACCGTAGAGCCCAGGCTGGGGCCAACAGGGAGAGACACAAGTCCCCAAGCTACCAGATCAAGGTAGATGCACAAATCTAAGGATCGATAAACAGTAAAAGTGTTTGATCATTCTGATTATGTAATGGTGAAACCTTTACTGTTGTATTTCACGGCATATTAACACAATAGTAAATGACTCACCTCTTGAGATGAACTGGCACCACAACACAAAACAAAGTTTCACAACTGATGATATATGATGAAATGAAAGAGAGTAATGATTCCTGGTAATTATCTGACCACTTAATGAGGTTAGCTAGCTAACTAACAGCTAAGCTTTCCTTCAAGCACTATCAATCATCGTTCCAGGAAGGTGACACTATCAATGTGGATGTGACGTGTCCCGGGGCCACGCTGGCCCTCGCCATGATTTACCTCAAGACCAACAACAGGTGAGAGAAGAAGAACACAAACTCTTTTATCCAAGGCGACCGTGTTTTTCATTTAACTGTAGATTCAATAGTTAATTCAGTGAGGATAACAATACGTTTGTGTATGTGGGCCATTGTTCAACAAATTACCTCTCTGAAAAAAGGTCCCACGTTGAATGTGACTGCTGATGCGTGAGCGTTACGTTAATGTTCTGACTATCTGCTATTGTGAATCAAAATCAAGTATCCCACTGACCCACTTTGTATTTTATTTTAAGACAAACCATTAAAGCCAGTAAATGACATGAATACAAACTTCATAACAGACACATACTTGTATATCATGACTTTGTTAATGCTTGTTAAGTTTTATCATATTGCCAAAGTGTGGTTCTTTCTATGTCATTGAGCAGAGCATCATAACTCCCCTGAAGAAAAATCTCACCCCTCCCTGAGTCCCGTTGTCACATTACGCTGCAGAAGAACAAGTCTCGTAGCTTTCTGCAATTGGTCAAGAAGTTCCTGTCTTCTTCAAGGCTCATCGATGCCGGCTGTCTATTGGTTCAGTGGGTGTTAAAGGACTTTATTAACACCCCCTTACCTCTTTGTGGTTTTCTCCACTAGGTCGATTGCTGATTGGCTGAAACCTCCAGACACTTGGTTCCTGCTGGATTTCATCAAGCCAGAGTTTCTGCTGCTGAGGGTTAGTGTAGCACTAGCTTTGTGTGTATGTGTGTGTGTGTGTCTGGTCATTTTTCTCACCTTTCTCTCAATCTGGTATACTTCTCTCTCTACCCTCACAGACTCTTGCTCGGTGTATAATCATGTGGGATGAAATCCTCCCTAATACCGAGTGGGTCAAGAGTAACATACCCCAGGTGAGAAAATACACACATATGCAGACATACTGTATTTGTGGCTGTGATGCTGCAGAGCAGGAAACAAGTCACTATAACTTGTAAAGAATTCCCAGCTGAGTTGTGGTTCATTTTTCTGCAGAGGGCAGGTTTAACTTTTAAGAAGAAAAGTGCAGTGGTTGCTTAGACACATTGCATTTATATTCACAACACCTATATCCTAAATAAAGTAAATGACAATTCATTTTTTGGGGTTTTCAGATCATGAGGGGGACATTTGACCCTTCAGAGGACATCAACATGGAGACAATGGCGTGAGTATTAAGAGATAAACATTATCAACTTTAAACCTTGTATAAGCACATATTCTCTTCATCCATGATTCTTCCACCACCCTCAGTGGTTGTTGTAGTGGCGCTCTTCCACCATCATGACTGAGCACATTATGTTTCTCTCAGCCAAGCCCAAGACTACATCACAGCCGGGGCCTGTATGGCACTGGGCTTACGCTTTGCTGGCTCCGCCAACTCCGATGCTTTCGACTGCCTCTACGAGTTCGCCAGGACCTTCATGAAGATCATGTCCTTCGCTGGTACAGCTGCTGTGGTAAGTGTTTTAATTTGTATACATGTGAATTTGACCTTAAAAGATGAAGATGTCACAGTTATGAACTTATACTTTGAGATGAGTTGAACGTTCTTTCTGCCACCGTGCGTGTTCGTTCCCCAGCAAACTGGTTATTACAACCTGCAGACCGGTCTGTCGATGATCCTGCTGGCGATGTCCATGGTGATGTCTGGCACCGGGAATCTGAAGGTCCTGCAGCTCTGTCGCTTCTTCCACAAGCGAACTGGTGGTGAGATGAACTATGGCTTCCACATGGCTCATCATATGGCACTGGGCCTGCTCTTCCTGGGAGGCGGCAGGTGAGATGCTCATATACTCACATTGATACACAAATAGCAGCTATTTAAAAGCTACTGTACGCTTGGGGTCAAAATCAGCAGTGTTCTTATGCCCCCCCCCCCCATTGCAACAGACTCAAACTGAAAACATAGCATACATTCTGGAACACACCCACCAGATTTCGGACTGCCATTTCCGCGAAGAACCAGATACACCACATACACAAAAGTTATGTGGGCGAGCCACATAAATACACAAGTCTCTTTTGACTGCTGTATTCTGCATAATGAATGGTATTCACACCCACACACACACACACACACACACACACACACACACACACACACACACCTAAACCTAGTTACTCTAACTAACTTTTCTGATAGCATGATTAAAATGATTCTCCACCTACAGCCACAATCAGAACCTTTTGATTTTATTCAGGTTATGTTGTTATTTTACACCTGCCAGCTGAAAGCAGAGCTTCAGTTTGAATGTCATGCTGTGCAGTGTGTTACCCACGTGCCTGCAGAGGTTAAAGGTCATGCTGGAGAGCCGTTGTCGTGCCGTGTCATTGTTTTATTTCCTGTCTGTCTGCCTTTCAGTCCGTTCCCCACTTGCATTTCACTGCCATGCATGTGTTATTGCTTTTCTATGAATTTTGTTTTGCGCTACGTTGCCGTTATTCATTTTCTCAACTCTGTTTTCCTTCCTTTCTTTCTTTCCTCTCTCATTCTGTTTGCTCAGTTAGTTTCTCTTCCCATTTATTGAGTTTTTATGCAGGAAACTGAAGTGAAAGTTTAATTTTTCAACCCAAAGCCACTTTGGGCATTCAGACTAATTGCTGCTACTGCTCGTTTGACTAACAGCTTATACCACAGGCCGACAGGGGCTTTCTTAGTGGCTTATCATGTTTGAGTGGGTTTCCTGGGAGTGGTCAAATGTCCTCCCACGACAAGTTACACCAGATCAAGTATTGTGAAACTCTAAAATATTTAGTGCGGGTCAAATGTAGATCATAGATTTCCTCGTATCTAATTAACTTCACACATCTTTCTGGGCAGTAGAAAAAAATAGCAACACAGCTAGAGCTTCACTTGTGAGGTTGCAGGTTTCATGTAATGGTCAGCAAAAGTCTGTAACTGTTTCAACCACAAAACAGATTATTCTAAAGTTCCCCTGTTTGTCATCGTCACTGACTGTGGCTCTCTGTTTCAGATCTTTCGAATTGTAAACTTGTGAGAAAAGAATGTAAAGTTCAGTGAAGATGAGGTTTTTAAAACACGACTAAAGCATCCATTAAAGTGGAGAGCGAAGTAATTCACCTCAGGTAACAAGTGCTCTCACAAGTGACCTGTGTGCAAGAAGCCTTTTATCATCTGAACCACTTAATGATAATGACTCCATTAGTCAAAGCCCACACTCAACTGGCTGCTATTACGTTTAAGAGGCTCTGTTGTGGCCGACCATGACGTTGACTACATCAGAACGCACATCTGGATTAACTAACTTCACTTTGTGAAGAGTGACAAATCAAGTAACAGTATTTCTAACGTTGTTTGTTAGGTACACCCTGAGCACCTCCAACTCGGCCATCGCTGCTCTGCTGTGTGCCCTGTACCCACACTTCCCCGCTCACAGTACCGACAACCGGTGAGACTGACACACACTCAGATTATTTGCAGTGAATACATGTTTTACGTCTTGTAAATACAAACACCTGCACATGCTGTAAACTGTCATAAAGACAACACCGAGCATCCAGCAGTGGAACCTTGCATCTGGAGTCAACACAAAGCGTTAAAATTGAATTCAGGCCCTGTCAGGGCAGAACAACATTTACACCATTGAAACTCCAAACTGATCCATGGAAACTACACACAATAAGGGAAAAACCATTAAGTGGATCATAGCTTGTTAAATACAGGGTGACACCTGATGTTTGTGATGGTGTTTATGGTCAGGGAAGTTAATTGTTCTGTGTTTGTGTGTAGTTAAAAAAAATAATAGAATAAATATGAACTCTAATTTTACTCAGTTCATGAAATAAACAATACAAACAGACTTATTTATAAATTATAATATGATATTATTTTATACATTTCTCATGTTTTTCCGAAGTAATAATTTACTCTATACTCAATCTGTCATGCCAACTTATATTTGACTGTAAATCACCAACTCTTTGCTGATGTCGCTCCTGCCGCTGCAGCTACCACCTACAGGCCCTGCGGCACCTGGCCGTGCTGGCTGCTGAGCCGCGTTTGCTGGTCCCTGTGGACGTGGACTCCCTGAAGCCCTGCTACGCCCTATTAGAGGTCACCTACAAGGTCGGTTCAACAAGGGAGGTCTGGCTGACACATGTAGACACACACACACACCTGAGGATCAAGGAGATGCCCATTCACAAAGCATGTTTTATGAATGTTCTCCGGAACACCTTGAGGGAATTCTCTCACATTTGGCAGAAACATTCACTTGAGCTTGGATTTCATTTTGGTAGCCAAACGTCAAAGGATCAGATCACGGCGGCCTCGCAAAGTATTTTTGTGTTTTCTTGAATATGATATCTGAAGATCAGATTGAGGGAGTGTCTTAAAATTGTGGTGCCTGGAGGTGAAAGGTCAAGGTCACAGTGCCCTCGTGTTCTTGTGAATGTGATATATTAAGACTGGCCCGTATGGAGGTTGAGTACTTCTGGTACAACACTGATAAGATCTATATGTTTTCTGGCCTCTTGAATGTGATGTCTCAAGACTGCTTGGGGGTGATTTCTTCATCTTTTGATCAGTTGTCACTTGAACTCAATGATAAAGTGATTACGTTTCAGTGGTCAAAGGTCACACTGACCTTATATGAATCTGGAAAAAAGTATGTAGAAACATGTACATGGAAACTGCACTGGTAGACGGAGGAATGCATACAGCCTCAGTGTGGTAATTTTGGTTTTATAGTCTGTCACATTTAGTCGCAATATGTAAAGCAACCAAGCCCATAGTTTAAATGAGCTATACAAATACACTTATTATAATATTTAGCATTTTATCCTCTATTTGCTCGACCTCCTTCACCGTGTATTCAGTCATGAAGAAGCTCAATGTGGACACTAGAGAATGAAACTTAGCATGGGTTGTTCTGTTACATAGCCGGGCGTGCAGTTCCTCCCTCACTCTCTCTCAGTCTCTATCTATGTCACACTTGTAAAATCGACACACTTCCTCTTGACACACACACACACACGCACACACACACACACACACACACACACACACACACACACACACACACACACACACACACACACACGCTACCGTGAACTGTAATACACAATGTGAGCTAATGTCAGTTCATTTCAAAATAACGCTCCTGCCCACCAAACCACCACGTTCTGCTTTTCGTCAGCATTGCTGCCGTCAGCCGGGCTGCTTCCTCCGGCTCACAGCTTCAGTGTCCTCTCACTCATTCACTCAACACCAGCTCTTTACATTCTCTCACAGTTTTGTCCCTGAATTATTTCAAACATATATATAAATTGCAATACATTTCTAAACCTGCTCTGTGTATAGTAGTTGAAGAGAAGAGTGTTGCGCTGCTGTATCTTGACCTTTTCTGTCTGTATGATGTTGTGGGTCACTGCAGGATTTTTAATGCAGTTTATTAAAAGTGTAAACTACTGATATTAGAGAGATGAAAAGAAATGTGGATGGTGTACTTGGATCAGGGACACGGTCGGCTTCTTAACCCACTGTGGCTTCAAGCTGATAGTGTTTCCACATGTGACGGATGGTTGAAGGTCAAAGATGGACTTTACTGTCCACTGTGAACACGACGCCTGACAGCGTTCCTCACTTCAATTAAATTCACAGCAGAAAGCTCAGGTGGACACTACGACCAACAATTACTCGTTACGTGACTCTTGCAAACATTCACGCACATTTTATAATCTTTTCGTTATTATGTTTTATAAAGAATTCAGGTAAAATTCTTTCATAAAATGTAAATATGATACGTTTACCCTGAAGAGAGAGAAGAAGACACGTGTTATGCCTCAAGGTTCAGGTCTTGTAGTCAAACTTTCTGGTGTTTATGAGCTCAAAAAACCTGTTTGATTGACATGTGAACATCACCAGTTATCAGTGCAACTGAAGATAACTCCTGCTTAACGCTATAGACCCATATTCTTTCTGTCAAAAATACTTCATTCATTCCATTTTACTCTCATCATCAGAATGAGTCTACACCCAGTCTGACTCGGTTAATTCAGGAATGACTCTGTAGTAATATGTTCTTTTAAAAGAATTTAGGCCTTTACAGCTCATATGAGTACTGCAATAATCATCTGCTCTCTGATTATGACTCTCACTATCGTGTGCGGCCTTTCAGAATTCTTGCTGTCACAGTTCTCTTCATTTCCAGGAAGGAAGATTATTTCAGCCGCTTTGCTAAGGCTCTTTGAATTCAGGTTATAGGTCTTATTATCAATCTCAATGCGTCTGTAGTTAGATTTAACAGTTTGAAAGTGTGAAGCTGTATATGTGTGACCCTTTTATCTTGTGCATGCTGTGATGATGTATTTCTCTGGTTTCAGGAGACCAAGTGGTACGATGAGACAACGGTAGAGTTGATGGCTCCCACCATGCTCCCTGAGCTGCATCATCTCAAACGGGTAGAGTCTCAGAACAGCAGCTTTACAGCTTTATTGCCCAGTGGAAATTAGGTTTACAGATCATCTAACATGCATTTATATATTTGCTTATTGCAGGTGAAGGTGAAGGGGCCACGTTACTGGGAACTGTCCATTGATCTCAGCAAAGAAACACAGCATCTGCAGTAAGTGGGGCTGGCCAATCAACAAATATCAGCAGTTATCACAACATAACTTTCCTCAGTGGCAATATAACAAAAGCTCAACATATCAGTATAATTCCTGTGCATTGTGTTAGCACAGTGAAAAGATACAACACATTATTGACCTAAGATGTGTAAAATGTTTTTTTCATTGAGTTTAAAACCTCAACCTTCACTTGAGCACAAATCAGTCTTTAAACACTAAATAAATAATAATGTTTACACATTTAGAGTGTTAATTATCAGTATTGATTAAAATTAAAATGTGTTTCTTGATATCATTTTCCCAGCTCGAGCAGTAAGTACAGAGGGAACTGCTGAAACCACTAAATACACTATGTTAAAGTGATCAGACATTCATAGATGGATAAGTAGAATCCAGGAATTCCCTCTGGTCTCATGTGTTAATCGGGTTCATTGATTTAAGGGACAGTTTCTCTCTTTGTCTCCCTCAGGTCCATCCTCTCTAGACATGGGGTGTTGTATGTAAAACTACGGGCCGGACAGCTGCCCTACAAAGACGACCCTCAGGGGTGGAAGAGCCTGTTGGCTTCCACCGTCAACCACCGTAACTCCGGAGTCCAAGCCTTCAAGGTCTGTCACAGGGAATTTGTCCAACTCTGAATGTGAAGACCAAACAAAAGATGTCCTATTTTTGCAGTCTGTTTTTCTTACTACAGTTTGACTCTACTGAAATTGTGTGGAGAAGTAATAATACTCACGGATACACTGAGACTGTCGTGAAAAGGAGAGGGTCTGGAAGAAAACGAGAGAGTTGTCACACAGGCTGCAGGTAGAAGTGAATGCAATGGAAGGGGCCTCCTCCCCTGTGGCTGGTTGTTTCCAGTCTTGGCAGGTTGTCACTACAGGTTCAGCAGGCAGCTGTGTGGCTGACAGACTATTACTGGTTTCCAAATGGCCTTAGTGTATGCTGTCAATACACCTGCAGGTCCACTAAACACACATCACTTATTCCACTCGTCCCCACTGTCCTTCCTCCCCCTTCATCTTTTTCTTCTTGTGCATTCATCTTCCCTTCCTTTCTTCCTTCTCTTGATTGCTTCTCCTCGTACACTTCTCACCTATTGTCTAAAAAAAATCGTTTTTTCTTTTTCTTTTCTCCCCCTCGTCCTCGACTGTCTTTTGTTTCTTTATTCTTCCTTTGTGTGTTTGTGAATCTAAATAATTTGACTCTTTCCTTGTGTGTGGTTTTTTTTTTTGCAGCCTGAAGCCATCTCAACATTCACGTCTGAGCCGGCTCTGGTCTCCTTTGCTGAGCTCTTCTGTAAAACATCTGATGGAATGAAACACGTGAGTTTGAACGCACAGCTTTTGTATTTTTCTACACTTTAAGCAAGTGTTGCACAGCCGTCAGGGGCAATTAAGGATTCAGTTCATTGCCCAAGTACACTTCAGCATGCGGACTGGACGAGCAGGGGATCAAAGTGCCAGCCCTCTGATTAGTGGAAGACCCGCTCTGACCCCTGAGCCAGGGTTTAGGTCACTTTCAGTATCGGAGCCATGAAGGTCTAAACAAAATGTCATCTCTGCAGAGATAGATTGCCACGGCCAATGCTTCATCTGGTTAATCACTTGACTCATATTTTCGGAGTAAAGAGGCTGCTTCATCGCACCTCCAGGTTAATTGGTTGGGTCGCTGGTTCCAGCTTGCACAGTGAAATGAAAGAAAATTAGTAATTTTCTAGCGTAACCCTCAGTAATTGAATTTAACAGTTTTCTGTGCTGTTTATCTGTTATTATCAGTCCAGTGACACCAGCTCAGCCTTTCCTGCTTCTCCTCAACGTCTCCTTGTTTATTAAATGTCAACACCTTCTTTCTTTTTACATTTAGTATGTTGGCAAGTAATTGCAAGATTCTTTGGTGTCTGGTTTTATTAATGTACCGTTAAATAGCTCCACGTCTAGACCTGAATTTACAGGCTGCATCCTGCCAATCTCCCTATGTCTGCTAGTTGTGAAAATGAAGAGATGGCATTGAATGTATAGTATAGTTGTTAGTTTGTACAGTTTCCAAATGAGTACACCTTAGTTTTCTTGCTGAGTTCAGATTATTACCTTATCTTTTAAGGAAAAGTGGTGGTTTCCTTTTACTGATTTAAAATGAATCACTTTGGATTTTGTGATATACAACGCTGTATGTTTGACAAGTTCCCCATTCGATGGCTTCGGTTTTATTTAGATGATGATTCATTGAAAATTCATCAGTTTATCGGAGAACTGTCAAACTGGAAATGTGTAATACCTAAACCACACAGATTAACACAGTGTGTGTTGTGTTTGTGCAGAGGGAAGATACCCTTGCGTTGTTCTCAGCCATGTTGTATGAATGTGTGACACAGGAGTGTCCAGAGATGTTGCCCACATATATCGCCATTGAGCAGGTAAAACACACACACACACACACACACACACACCCACACTATTCTGTTAATATATCTCTTCATAAGCTTGTTTTTACCTTTACTTGATATAATTTCATTTATAATAAATAATAATAAAGCCAATGTTCCCTTGATTAAATGGGTTAAACCTTAACGTGTCTGTAGGTTGATTTTAATTTTGTAGTGAAGTTGTTCACTGTGATTTTGAAATACGCAGTTACTGAAAACCTAACGTCACTCTCGGAGATAAAAATCTGATCTGCACATACAAAGGTTTTTTCAAACCCTGCGTCTCCGCTGCTGTCTGTTAGGCGGTCGGTGCTCTGCGGCGGGGTGACCTGCTGCAGACCTTCCCTCTTTGGCAGCTGCGTCTGGTGGTGGAGTTGTGGGACGGCAGGGTGCTGCGGGTCGCCGCGAATCGCCACGATGCTCTGCTCACCTCAGAGTTCCTGCCCGTCATGAAGAACATGGTGGATGCGGCGCTGGACTGCTGGCTCAAAGGTGAGGAGAGGCGGGAGGGAGGGAGGGAGGGGGAGGGAGGAGTGCGTGTGGAACGGATGGATCGTGTTGAAATAACTTAAATGATAATCTGGCTGGAGTTTGATTCACATATGAAGTGAAAATATTAAAAACATTTGATGCTTTGGTTGCAATTTTTTTTTACATTTTCTTGAATCAAGCAGAGACGTAGTTAAAACTTAAACCTAACGGAGCCTCAGTTATTTACACCATACATGTTTTGAAACCACAAATCAAGTGCGTCTCTGTTTTGCTGTGTCACTGCTCGGATATTTCACAGGCTGGATGTGTTTCAGCTTGTTTTCCTGCACTGGGTGTAGCACACTAATGTCATAGTTTAGAAGTTAAACAGGCTGTGTATACACTCAAACAAACACGCATTCCATCCCTCACTGGTACATGCGCACACACACACACACACAGTGATGAGGGCTCACACAGAGGCGTGGGAAACAGGTGTCGTGGGACAAAGCCTGTGATCATGTAAACAGATCAAACGTGTTTTCACCGCCATGTTTCATGAAGATTCTTGTTGCTGGCAGACGTATAAAAGAAAAAACAAACTGACTTGAACTCAAGCTTCAGGAATGTCTCTGTTCTCTGGAACTTACCTTGGAATCAAACCTGCGTCTGAGTCAAACCTTTGTAATTTTTTTACCATTCTGGTTTTTTCTCTTCTCTCCATTCATCCGATGATGTTTTTGAATTATGTGTTAATTTTATGATCTATGTGCATTGTTGTCACTATTAAAATATGTGTTCTGCTGCAAGACACATTTCCTCCAGTGGGATAATAAAGAACTGAACTGAATATGGTGAAGAAGAGCTATGTATTTTCTTTTCGTTCATTTCATTGTAATAGTTAAACTTCAAATGATGTCATATACAAGTGTTTTTGTGGCAGATTGAATGAACCTGTCTGGTGCGACAGATGTGGATTATGTGTGTGAAGAAACTCAAGTTAAAACAATTGTCTAATAATACATAACTTGAGAACAAATGTGTTTCCTGCATCTTGGGTCCCATCATCAGCTCTTCTGTTTAACATCAACAGTTAAAATGGAAAACATTTTTCTTTCGTTTATCCTGTGGTACGTCCAAAAAGAGTTTTGTTCCCGAAGTTAAGTGTTAAATTTGTCTTGTAAACGAGTGTCTAGAGTTTGTCACCCGGTAAAAGAATCACAGTTATAAAAAATGACTGCTACAGGTAATCTATTACACAAACACCTTGTTTGACTGTTTGACCTGTGTGTTTTCTCCTCTAGACAACAGCTCCGTGTTGAGGTCCTACCTGAGGGGCGAGGCCCTCCCTAAGGACACCCACTCCATCACGTTGGCCTGCTTCCTGGTGTACCGCTCTATCCCCTGCCTCAGGAACACACACACACAGCTGGAGGGTGAGACAAACACGTTAATTTAGACTCCATCATGCAAGTAATTCTGATGTACTTGTCTTGAATATATACATTTTCTACTTTTCAATATTTCCAAATCCCATCCAAACAACTTGTGTATACGGAACAATGATATTCGTACTCGTGTAACAGTGCTGTTGTAGTTGACCTCATCTGAAGCTCTGTCCTCTCGTCCTGCAGGCTGCAGCTCACTCGGGGATTTGTTGTCACGTAGCAGCCAGCTGGGCATCCCTCTCAGAGACCTGCTGAGGCTGGTACCCGTCCTGCTGGGCTCTGCATTAAATCCACAGACTCTGCCGGGCTTCCCTCTGCAAGCCTTTTGATACCGATGCAGTTCACAGCCTTATGCTCCCGCTGCGAGCGCAGGTAGGACAGATAGCTGATACCTTCAGGTGTTTGTAGCAAGTGGGACAAAATATAAGACGTCCCGATGTCTCACTGCATCTGTGTGGCTGCACTTCCTCCAACTAAAAAGACCTAGTCTCCTTCTCAGCCACAAAAAACTCTCATACAATTTAAAGCTTTTGTAATATAATATTTCTATTTAGTTTTTTTTTAACCAAGTAAGGAGGTTTAGGCTTCAGTAATTATGCAGTGCAGATGCCAGTTCTCTGGTGCAACATAATGGGGACTTGTACGATGGATGTCATTCGCTGAAAAGACAGGAGGCAACTTTTCATTCTTGCCAAACAAGGACAGAAACAAACTGCTCAGTGCAAAATGAAGACTCTCCAGAATTCAGGCTAATGTGCTGTGAAGACGGGAAAACTGAGGCGAGACAATAAAAACGAAAAATACGTGCACACTTCATGAATACTGTGGTTTATCCTGTGTGTTACCATTTCCCCACGAGGGAGAAAATCTATTTTATGTCTGTGTATCCCAGTGTTTCAAACAAAAAACCTCTGCCTCAACGATTTAGATCCCAAACTGAGCAGAGAAACCCTGATGTCAGTGGGAGGATGTGCAGTGTGAGCTCAGCTTGGAATTCCAGATAATTTTTAACCAACCAAACATTCCAGTGAAAATGGAAAACATGCGAAATAACAAATGGCCCACACCCGCTCCACAGAGCTGCAGCACACAGATCAGTTCCCCACGCTCAGATCAAACCCATTAGAATTCGTTTTCATTTAGTTCTTTGTGTGCGTGGACACTCAGAGCTGGAGGAAACATTTCACCCACCTCAGAATTAAAACCTGCTCACAATACATTTCCGTTTGAGAAAATGTGTTTGTCCCTTGCATTCAGCCTTTAGCACCAAAGTTCCTGCTGCAGACAAACCTTCTCCGGTCGTCTCAACACTCAAACTATTAAAAGACTCAGAAAAATAGCAACTCAGACATGACTCATAGTTTTTTATGGATAAAAACAAACTTCAGAGGATAATTATGGTATATTCTGTTTTTCCTTTATAACTTATTTCCACACAGCTTCTGTGTCAGTCTAAACACCAATGATTCATATGCTCATCTCTGTGAGCCTCTGTTCTTCAAACACTTTATGAGTATGGAGATCCCACACATCTGTTTTGGGGAGTTTCATATTTTGTAGCTGGTTACACTCAGTTTTGGCAAGATACATAAATACGATTGACGTTACGTCTTGGATTTATTCATATTTTCATTAATAGGTCACAGGAATACTTATGATTTTTTTTATTATACATACTTGTGGCAGCATTAAGCCGTTTTATAGATTGGTCAGAATTAAACGGGTGTGAACTGACCTACCGGCTGCTGCAGAGCAATCAGTACATGGGGTCCGCGCTCAATCAGGACATATGTTTCTGTTTTTTCTTTATCGATGAAACAAATTTTTACTTTCAACCATCAACTTTGTACAAAATCAAACCGTTATCACTTTGAAGTGATATTAAACCCACACGTCGTCACATCTGAGATCCTGCACCAGTGAATAAAAGGCATTTTCCTTGTTATCTACCTTCAGCCATCTGTTCTAAATTGTTTCAGCATTTGAAAAGTTGTCAGATGTTGTAACATCCCATCATCATGGGAGAGCGTTGGAGCTGAACCTCTGCATGTAGTCGAGGAAAGCAGGGTTTTGTCAAAACTCCTCGTCATCAGACAGAGTCACATTCAACCAGGGACACTTAATGACCAAGTGCTCACTGAACACCGCAGGAGTTTCTTCCTTCCTGTGACCGTCCAGTTTAACATCTGTGCTCTGTGACACCAGTGTTCAGTTACTGCTCATCCACATTACAGTTGATTGGCTGTTCATCCTAATCTGCTTTGCATGTTTCTATTTTCGTCATCTACCTCGCATTTTACTTCTCTTTGCTTACTTCAGATTTTTTATTATCTATTTTACAGAAGGTTTTACTTTTACTTCCTTTGTTAACTGAGTTTTAATATGATAATAGTGGTTTTACGCTTGTTCTTCATCATTAATATAGAAACTAACAAATGCAAATATACAAATTAAAATTAGTCATCAATTTCAGAGAAACATATCGCTATATATAGATATTTATATATATCTGACACTTTATTTTGCTGAGTGTTTATCTGACTGATAACGTGTGTGTGGTTTCCTGGAAACACGTTCAGTTCGACGTGTCTCAACAAACATCCTGGGGAAATGCCACATGAAATTAACCAGTAAACTGAGAGTCCGGACCCAAAGGGGAACTGGGACGACGCTTTGGGCGTTTTTAAGATGATCAAAGTCTTAGATAGATAGATTACTTTATTCATCCCCGAAGGGAAGTTAAGTAAACAGTCTTGAGGTTTTAATAGTTCTGGTGTCTCCTCTTTACTGTGATGCCGCAGGGCCACAGTGTGTTCTAACCTGAAGGCTGGGTGCACGTTTGTCTCTCTAAGTAAATCCCGGTGCAGACGAAGAGACGTGAAGTCTGAAGCCTGTGTTGAAAGTGATGAAGCTCATTGAAAGACGCTGTTTCCGGTGCACCTCAAACACAAAGCGACATCTGCTTTTTTTAAATTCCTGGTTTATAGCTGTGAAAATTAAAAATAAGGGTTAAAGATAGTGACAGCGAAACTAAACTGAAACTGACTTCATCTGCTCTTTGACTTTGTGGTTGCTTTCTAAACAGCAAATAACTGCAGATAACATGTTTGATGCTCGTCGGGGACAAAGATATGAAGAAGCTGATGCTCTGTCAAATGTGTCTTCAGCCCTCTGACAACTCAGACAACTCTGTGTGATGGTTCCATCCGTACTTTAGTTGCTAATTCAGGGTTTTTGATAAAATGACAGATTCTGTGTTTTTTCTGCGGGATGGTCTCGTCCCAAGATACTAAAAAAACAGTCAATCATTTCCTGTCAACTCAAGCTGGGCCTCCAGCTAAGTGATAATATGACATGTCAACTTGTTGGCTTGTCAAGTTTCCTTTTGTTCATAACATTAGACTTCCTGCCTCGAAGCTTAATAACCAACATACATATCTTCAAAAACATCTAATCTTTACCGCGGCCAACATTTGAACGTCACATTAACTGAAAAGGAGATCTTGTCGCAGCTCCAGGGTGGTCTGTCTGCATGTGATGCAGAACCCCTCTATAGCTCATTTATTGTGAGTCGCTCTGGATCAGATTTAAATGCCCTAACATAATGTGAGATTGTGTAATCATGTGGGAGTTGTGTTTGTAGCCACAGGACTCGGAGGCATGTGTTGTGAAACAGTCCAGTGTTTGTGATGTCTCTCTGTCTCTGTGTGTATGGATTCTGTGGGAAAATGAGCGCTGCTGTCTACTGGAAAAAAAACTCCTCTGCTGCTTGTTTCCACAATAAGACGAAGTAAGTGTGTCCCAGTGCACACGCCCTCCAGCCCTGTGGCTTCAACTGCACACACAGACACACTACGGACTCATGAGCGTTTAGGTTTAACCCGTTTTTAAAAGTACACATTGAAAGACTAAGTTTAAAACAAATTTCAGTCAAAACTGACTGACTCCTTTCGGGCCTCGTCCCTTCTTCAAAGCTCCTCGAACAGAAAGAGACAAAACAACTTGAAATGATAAAACCTGTTTATAATCACTTCGTGTCTCTTTGTGGAGGTTTTCCGTCTCATTTGAAACTCTTTGTGGCGGTTTAGCATCTGTGGCCATCTTGTTCTTATTTTGTTTTCCTGTGGTCATGTTAAGACTCTTCCGTGGTATTTTGTGTCTTTATGGGCTCTTTGTAGTCGGAATCGAACCGACGGTCACTGCAGGAGGACTTGAACCTCACTTGATCTGTAGTTTTTTGTGTTTTCGGTATCGTTTTGTCTCTTCATAGTTGTGATTACGAGTCTCTCTTTTTGAGCTTCGTCTCTTGTTTTTTTTCTCTTTCTCGATGTTATTTGTGTCCTGGTAGTTTTTTTTTTTTGTCTCTGCGGCTGTTCTGTCACTTTGTCGTCATCTTCGGACAAATCGTTTCTGCATTCTCTCGTGTCTTTGTCCTTATTTTACATCTTATCGTAGTTTTTTGGAGACGTTGTGTTGCGCCCCCTGGTGGGCCCTGATCAATCCATGACAGAAAAGAAAATTTGGTCTTTTTGAAACATCTGTCGTGGGCGGAGTCCCTGACATGACACCACATCTGCACTTCCCCCTCCTCTAACGTCCACTTCTCTACACAGGGTCAAACCTACGAGAAGCGATTAGTTCAGATCTGGTTTCCACACAGTTTGCACTTGGCACGAAATTATGTAAATCTTAACAAGAAATTTCCTCATGTAGCATTTAATCAAATTTCGATCAGGGTTCATTTCAGTTCATGACTCATCACACATACAGTATCAGCCCACTGACAGAGGCCGGTGCGTCCACACATGCAGAGCACTGAAAGAGACCTCTATCAAAAGACTTGTCTACTTTTGAGCAAGGCATTGAGAGCTGAACGAAACAAGCTGCAGGGAAGTGAACCCAGCTTTTACCGCAACTTCTGCTTTTACTTCCTTATGTGTTCATTTTTGAAAATGCTCTGAACGTCCCTGTGTCTTTATGTATGAGAGTTTTCAACACGTCTGCCTAATGTCCTCTATTAAAAATACATGAGGCATAGGAGACAGACGGAAGAAGGAAGACTGATATCCTCTGTATCAAGATGTGCAGCGTCTTATTGAACGCAACTTTCGTTTATATCGTTTTTCATGGTATTGTTTGAATTGTGATTTTATACTTTAAATCTCTGGATTCAGGTATTTGTATCGTCTGTGTTCATTTGTCGAGGAGGATGAATGAACTGTGACGCTCATGATTTTTGCAACTCAGATGAAAGTCGGGATGAATAAAAGAAACCTTGAAGCTTCTCGGTCAGTTTGAGAACAGGCCTCTATAATCCTCACTCTGAACCCACAATGACATTTTGAAAACTACACTGAAAATAAGTTTGGGGCTTTGTTGTGTTGTATTTTACATTTTCATTGTTGTGTGTGTGGTTTAAGATCCCCATTCGCATTTATCTATATACCGCATATCACATATAGAAAAAGCCTAAAACTAAAGGGAACAACCATTCACAGTCTCACCCACAAGCACTTTCAAGTCTCTAACTGGCTAAACTATCTTTGGACTGTGGAGGGAAAGAGAAGAAAACTTACAGACACAGGGGAGAACATGCAAACTCCACACAGAAAGACCCCCGGCAGGTTCCGACCCAGGTTACTAGGTTTGATTTACACTGGTTGGAGTCTCAGGTGGAGAGACAAAGATTAACATGGTGAAAGCAGAAGGTAGGTGAGTTCTTCTTTGGAAATATTAACCTTTAAAAATAGATTTTCAGACAGTTTCTGTGCATTTGCTATTTCCTCTTAGTCCGCAGGGCTTCAGCTAATGTGTGTGTTTCCCTCTGCAGGCTGCTCACACAGAGTGAACTTACACTCTGAGACAGGTGTGTTTTCGTACCTTTAGCCATTGTGAGTGTACTTTACAACGTGCCCTTGTGTGTGTGTGTGTGTGATCTAGTTCTACAGTGATGACAGACAGAAGTCCATTCATGGTGCAGCACGGAGGGAAGGGCTGGTGGGTGTGACCGAAAAGTACGAAAATGTATCAGGGTGCAAGTCTCGCAGCCTCCTCAGTATGAATGGAGGAGCAGCAGAGGAGAACAAGACCGGTGCTGGAGTGAAGAACGTTTAGAGAGGAGAGAGGCAGAGGAGATGCCCACATGGCGCCCGGTGCGTCTGGATGGCTTTTATCACGCACAGCAACAAGTTTGAAAGTGAAAGAGAAAAAGAGTGTCAGGTGAAATGTGTGCACATGCGCGCCTCAGCCAACATTACTGAGTTTTAAAAAAGTGAAAGACGAGTGTGACCGCCAGTGACGATGAGGGGGTAAGTCTTCCTTTTCTTTCATGACTTGAAAACTTTGTGCCACAGTCTGGATCCAGGTTGTAACTCTGATTAAAAACTGAATTGGAGTGACACATATTACACACAATACAAACTTTTTTTTCTTGACAGTGTAGAAATGGAGAAATGGAGACGTGCAATCGCCGCGCACAGGCTCATGCGTAATGGGCGGTTTGCGCAAAGATAGAAGGAAGTGTGCGGTGTCAGTCAGAGATAGTAACCCGGCCTTCCTCTTCCTTTTGTATCTTTTAAAAAAATAAAAAAAACTTATTGAATGACTCGACCTGAAACTTTTCTGTGACATGATGGCACAGTCGCCCACCTCCTCCTGTGCGCTTTAGCCATAAATGCGCTGGTTTTTTATTCTTGCAGTATCATCATTCTGCAGGAAACATTCCTGTGAAGCTCGATCATCTTTTTATAGTCTCAAGTATGTGTTAGTGGGCGTCATCTCCTGGGAGGAAAAAAAAAAGCCTCGGAAGAATGTAGTGGGCGTCACTCGCTGGAGCCAGGGTTTAGAGTGAAGACAGAAAACACACAACTTACTCTGAACTGCATCATCCACATCATGAAGGAGAAACCAGACCAACGGCTCAACTGAGTAAAACTAGGCTACAGTTTCATTAACGGTGAAACAAAACTAAAGTTACATGTTCATGAAAACATATTGTGACTTTGCCTCAAGGTCCATTTAGTCGTTGTTCTGGTGCTCTGGCTTGTATCACACTATCTTCCTCTGCTCCTGAGCTGCAGATGTTTTGACTTTCAACATTTCTGTTCATTTTAGATATTGAAAATGATGGTTTAACCCCCCCCACACACACACCAAAAACAAAGTCAATGGGTTCTACTTTCTAGGTTTTCTCGCTGTCTTTCGTTATAGCCGACAATGGTGACGAAGCAAATTTCATCTGCTGTCACTTAACAAGCTGATGGGTTTTTGCTTATTCACTGACGAGAACCTTGAGGTTTGACTCAGAGAATCCCTGAAGGCCTTAGATGGACCTTGAGTTATTTTTTCTTATGTCCAACAGGTTTTATTTCATCCAGAGTTATTTGTGTTCGCTCTTGTTTGAACAGGATTGATTTCTCTTGACATAGTTGATTCGTTGAGTTCACCTTCATTGCAACATTAGAAATTAGAACAACACAACTTTGCTATAAGTGCAGACTTCTTTTTAAATGTAATTTTCTAAGAAATTCCTTCTCCACTGCAGAACCTAAAGATTTATTACCCCCCCCAACCCTTCCACTGTGGCCTGAAGGTCATGTAAAGTAGTGGAGCGCTTTTTCTAGAGCCACTGTTTGGTTTGTTCTTTCTGAGCCACTGTAGAAAAATGGCAGCGCAATATGGCAGATTCTAGAGGACCCCCCCCCCCCCCCCCCCCCCGCTTCTGATGTGAATATTAAGCTTGTTCTAAGGCAACAAAAACACAAAGAGGCTTGTTTCAGGTTATTACACTTTTAATATTAACATTATATTACATTTCTGCCAATAAATTAAATTCTAAATGTTACACACTTGACCTCTAAAGAGTTAAATAAATAGTTTGTAATTGTGTGTGTGTGTGTGTGTGTGTGTGTGTGTGTGTGTGTGTGTGTGTAGGATTGTGTCTGTGTGTGTGTATAGGATTGTGTGTGTTTGAGAGTTTCAGAATGAGTGACTTGGGGTTTCCCTGTCCCAGTTTTCTCCATTCATGTGGCTGGAGCCTTAGAGGCAGAGAGCTGTCAACCCGGATGTGTGCAGAAAATTGAGTGAGTGTGTTTGAGGGACGATGAGAGAATGAGTGTGGGTGTATGCTTATGTGTGTGTGAGAGAAAGAGAGAGAGAGAGAGACTTTTGGAGGGAGTGTGTTTGCATGTTATATTTATACAACCTTTATTTCAAAGAGGCTCGTTCTTTGAGATCATGTATTTTATGCCTTGTGTGTATGTGCATGCATACGTGTCGTTTCCTCATTCTACTTCCTGGTGACCTCAGCAGCAGCTTCCTCTTGCCACTTTCATCATTTTGCATCCCCAGCAACTCTGTGCGATTCTTATCAGGAAGAAAACGAACACAGTGACATTTTTGGCTGATGTTAACTGATCTCATATTTTGTGTGCAGCAGGAACAAGATGAGAGATTATGTGTGAAATACAGTTTTAAAGACGTGTCCCCAGCAGTCGCTTAGGTTCAATCGAGCTGCACCAAATCTCTCACACTCACAGAAATCCGTTCTTTAAATGTGCCTGAATGTTAACGTCCTGTCTCGCATTTAGATCTGCACCAACTTTTTAATGGGTTCTTCCCTGACCCATGTCGCACGCTTCCAACAAGGTAATCCTATATTTTAGAAACTGATATAAAAGTTTCACCCACTGTATCTGTGGCTTTGTCTGCAGTATAATTCATTTACCATTTAGTCACATTGTAGTCGTCATGGCTGCAGGTAGGAATGCCCTCTCCTGTATCTCTGTGATATTTAGCTGTTTGTGTTGTGAGTTGTGCCGGTGAGCAGGGTGACGAGGCAGAAGCAGGAACCAGATGATTATAGGCTGCTTTGTTTTCTGTGTTTCCACTAATTAGAGGGACATCGTACGAGAGAGATGTTGCTATGGAGAAGCAGCAGAGAAAGTTGAGAGTCAAAGGTGTGAAGTTCATTTTAAGTTCAGTCGCACATATGGAGGGACTCAGGTTAGTGTCAGATTCACAATAAAGTACACGACGATTTTGACTTTTTACAAACTAATGCTGCATATTTCTTTGCTGTCATGGTCAGTGAGGTCTGAGGAGATTTGAACTGAGAAACTGAAGACTCAGAGTCAGAAGGGGTCAGATAGAGTGTTTTCACTATTCAAACCAGGAAGAGGAAACTCACTGTCTCTGCTGAACACTCTCCCACAGTGACGGGCTGTTAGAGGACTTCATAAAGAGCTTATTCATCATTTTTCTTGGCATAAGGAACCCAGAAGAATCTGCATCTGATTTGCTTGTGCATTTTAGTTTATATAAAAAAACTTACTGGAACAAAACACTTGATCGTATATCAGTGTGATAAAAAAACGACCAGGAACTACCTCTGAGACAGAATTACTAAGTTAACTTTTTTATTTTAGTCCAGCTTTTTATATGCAGTCTGCAGAGTGAAGTTAGAAAACTTTGCGTTCATCCTGCCTGGTTTAACTACAGTGAAATCACTCACACCCACAATACACACTTTTTTTTTTGGTGCAGTTTTTATTTGGCGACCACACTTGTTTACAGTTAAAGTTACTGGTTTCTAGTAAGAAGCTGCTCAGGGTGCAGCTGGGTGAATGGAGGATGTGCGACAATTCTTGTGTAGATTCCACCGAGGGGTTAACTGTCCCACACTTTGCAGTTTATTGGTAACTTAACGGCTGCTGCTCTTGCACCGTACATGACTCCTGTGGTGTTTTTAGTCAGAGCGACTGGTTTCCAGTAAAGATCTGCACCCAGTGGCTTCACAGCAGAGGAAGTGGTGATGGAGTCTGAAACTGTTCAGAAAAAAGTTGACATGCGTTTATTGCTTATCTTTGCATGCAAAAAATCTTTGGCAAACTAACGCGCATTTACATATCTGCTTTTTATATGATCAAGCTCATGGCACAGCAGCTTCCTGTGATCACACAGTGAAAGAGAAGGACAAAGCCACAGTGCTCTGCAGTGAACAGAACTAATATACCTGTATTTATGGATCTTGAGGTTTTGTGCCACTCGATCGATTTATTCTCAAGAGATAAAAGTGAGATACAGTATTATAAGTGTTAACATATTGTTATATTATTCACCGAAGTGAGAAATGAATGGAAGTGACTGTAATCATTCAAGTTTTAGCTTTAAAAAAATAAACATTTAAGAAATAAACATCCTCTTCCATCGCTAATCCTTCATGTTTGGTTCTGTGCAATCATTGGAGCTGAACATTTTACTGACTGTCTGTGGCTGTGGGTCCACAGTCACCACCCTGTGCTATACACAGGCTTATATCGCCACTTAGTGGAAAGGCACAGACATGACAGGGATCTGTCCGCACAGCTCAGTCAGTTGCTCTTTTTCCATATACATTTTTTTTCCTATAATTATCTTGAACTAGGTTTATACAGCGTGATTTCCAACAGGATGTTAAAAGTATACAAATGAATCAGTATAAACAAAGAAGTGCATGTAAATGAAAACCAGTCAACAATGGAAGTTAAGGGTTCGCTCTCTTGCTGAAAGGCTTCACACAAACAGTTGCTGCAGGAGAGGAATTAATCTATGGAGCTAATGGACAGAAAATATATCTAATTAATAATCAAGTTTCTACTAATATTTTAAAACCAAAAATGATCAAAATGACCTTGTTCCAGAATCTAAATTGTGAGAATCTGCTTATTCTTTGTCTCATGTACATTCTCATTTGCACGGGACATTCACATGAAGTGTTGTTTTCTTTACCCTTGAATCAGCCCTTTATATTTAAATACTTTATATCTACATAGGGGGGTCCTCTCCACCAGGATTTCTTCAGTAGCCCAAACTGGACAAACTAAAAACACTGAACCTTTTAATATCCAGACCCTGGTGTCCGCAGTGTGTGGTCAGGTTGTGGCCATAAGAGGGCAGCGTCCTCCTCATCATCAGAACAACAGCTCAGTGTGTCTGAACGTCCAGCTTCACCAGCATCTGTGGATCCTTTCAACCTCTGTCATTCCCACAGAGAGGAAAATACCACATCTGAAACTCCGCCCCCGGGGGAATGTGAGGTATTGATTGGTTGGTGGGTGTCAGCTGGAGGTATCGATTGACGTACTTACAGGCAACAATGGAGGAGAGCAGTGAGAAGCAGCCGGGGTTTGGTTCACACAGCGGATCAGCACCGTGGAGACAGCTGTGGCAGTTCATTGAGATAATTGTGTGTCACTATAATACTTGTCTTCAATTTAGATTATTTATATGCAGAGAACTATTATAACTATTACACAACCATAGCACATCAGTCAGTGTACAGTAACGTTCTCCAACCTCGATTACTGTGTAGAAATCAAGACTTGGAGCCAAATTCTAACATCATCACGACAAACTGGAGATGGAGATTCTACATTTACCTCAGCCAAGGAGGTGCTGCTTTCATTTCCATTTGTTTGGTAGCGTTACGCCAAAACTACTGACTGGATTACCAGGAAACTTGTTATGGTTCAGGAAACGACACATTCAGTTTTGGTGTGGATCTGGATCAGGGGGCAGATCCAGAAATGTTATTCTCACTTCCAGATATTGAGAATTTAAACGTGAAACCTCTAAAACCCCAAATACAGGGAAACCAAATCTAGAAAGTGGATCAGTGGTCACTGGCCACTCAAACCAGCCACACCCTCAAACATGACCAGTCTCAACAAAAACTCATCATTGCCTCAAGCATATTTAACACAGTGGTGTTTATCATCCTCCGTCCAAACCCGTAAAACAAATTACCTGTCTCACCCCCCTCGTCTTTCATCTCTCATCCCTCCCCCATCTCCCCCCGAATGACATTGTTTCCTCCTCTTCCTCCTCCTCCTCCTCCTCCTCCTCCATCCAGTCTAAGTCTGGGTCGTGACTAAGAGGCAGCAGAGGATCTGAGTCACCTCCTTGTGAGTCTAAACACCATTAGTTTCCAGGGAGTGGACTGAGACGCTATTGTGTTTCTGATTAGCCAGCTGAGGCTGCTGTGGGTTATTGTGTGTCTGTGTGGGAGTGTATGAGCCAAAGTCTGCTCCAGAAGTCTGTACGTCAGTGTGGGAGGTTTTTATGTGTATTGCCAGATTTGTGCGTGTGGTCCAGTGGGTGAGTGTGTGACAGAGATGAGAGGAAATGTGTCTGTGTGAGACCACCGGACTCGTTGCCTCAGGTTGGATGCGTTTGTCTCTGCTGAGGGTCCAGAACTGACTCAGTCTAACAAACCTGATATTTTTCATCAAGATCCTTTAATTATTCCCAGAGAAACCAAGAAATATGTCAAAGCCCCGAATCTCACAATGTGGAGATATGTCGTCAATCTTTATTCCCAGTATCAATCAATACAAGATCAACGGTTTATATCAAACCATGATTCAGACTTAACATGTTTATTATCTTCTCAGAGTGAAAGGCAGTTAACAAGGTGATCAAAGCAGTAAATTCATAAATCAGTTGTCAGATGACTGGAGGACTGTTTGCTGCCGTGTGTTTTGATAATGTGACACAACAGCCTTGAGAAATGAAAGCTGCTGTTACAAAGAATCACAATCTCGCAGGATACAATCGGAGGTTCTGTTTCTAAGGAGCCGCGGCCTCATCCGACCTCTGTGAACGCCCTGATCATCCAATAAATAATACAGCTACGTTAACACAGGCAGACGACAGGCTCTGTGCAGCCAGACAACCAACCAGCCATAAATAATGACTTGGTATGAGAAGAAATTATATGGCATTTAAAGAAGGAAAACTCTGTTCAGTGCCTTGAAAGTGTCAGTGTTTCTGTGCAGAGAACAGCTCTGTTCTTTTTAGACCCTCATGAGATGTGTTAAAAATGAAGCTTATTTCTTAGCAGGGCTGAAGTTTGTTGTGTCCTTTAGGTGAAGTAGTTCAAAGATAAGGCTTCGAAACAAAATGTGCAAAAAAAAAAAGATTTAACATTTCTCATTTTCTTTTGTTTTCTGTGACCGACGCCACTGAATCGAACAAGCTAATAACCGAAACATACGACTTGACTCTTCAAACTTCTTCTCAAAGATCCATCGATGAATTTCATCTATAACCTTAATGCATTTGAGATGTTTTCAGACATAAGAACCTGAAAACGTCCGGACATATTGATATGTGTTCATTGATATTTACTATATCCGAAGCAGCTGGGGATTGTTGGGGTAGAGCACGGAGGAGATGTGACACTGGTGTCTGTTCTTATCACCAAAAGCTGAAAAGTTGACATCTTCATCAGCATCTTCTATTTAAATAGCACCTTATACATTTATATTATTTTCATTTTTTGTCCAGTTTTACATCCATTGTGCGTTACAAATGTCATCATCTCTCTCTGGACACTATCCTGCCTTATTCTCTCACTGACTCACTCCGACATTCTCCGGGAAATTTACCAGGAGGTAAAGCACGTCTGTATTGTATCTCTGACACCAAACATCCTGAATTGAGGAATCTCTGCCTCTCTTTCTCCGTGCCTGTCTGTTCTCTAAATTTGACTCACTTTTACACCAAAAGGTACAAAGAATCTTTTAAATGCAGGTAAACCCGCTAAAACCTCCTCACTGCCGATCAGAGCCGCAACCGATAAAATCTGCTGCCGAGTCATCTGACCCGGGACTGAGCAGATTTTATTTCCCCCGCAGACAAAAGCCACATGTGAGTGGGTGTTAATGGCTTCTATGACCAGTGGAAAAGGGGCACGAAGAAAATGTATAAGGTCCAATAAATGTAAAACATCTTTTTAAACAAGTATTACCTGTACTTATTATTATTATTATTGTTCAGAATATGATAAGTAGAAAGTTATCTATAGTCTATACATAGACCTGAGTTGAAGGTTTGATTCCCACACACCCACGCTAACGATAGAGAGAGTTTGATTCATTTTGATATCGCCTGCAGTGGTTCTCCTTGACTCATCTGTAAACTCAATCCCCCACTTTGAGAGCTCTTAATGTGTGTGTGTGTGTGTGTGTGTGTGTGTGTGTGTGTGTGTGTGTGTGTGTGTGTGTGTGGGTGTGTGTGTGGGGGGGGGGGCTGGCAGCTCACAAAAAGCCAAGCCAAGATGGCTCTGGACAAAATGCTGAAGCTTTAAAAAAAACTGCAGCTCATAATCCAAAGATCTGATTAGGTTGGTGGTTTGCTCCTTGTACTTGTACTGTTCACACCTAGAATTAGAATGAGTCTTCATATGCATCATCTGTCAGCAGTCATATCCTGTTCATCAGTAATATTCAAACAGAACAACAGTAGTATCTGGTGTTTGTGTGTGCGTGGGAACTGGAGGGGAGGATGTTGGTATTTAAGAAGTCAGCTCCCAGTTCCCATGACTTCCTCCGGATAGATCTGCACAGAGCAGGAATTCATTCATATCAGACAAACTAATTATCAGACTCCGTAAGAATCTTTTGCAAGTGTTGGACTTGTCCAGTGAGTGAGGCTCCTAGCTTCGTCTTTTCAGTGTTGTACAGCATGAATGTGGAGCGGAGGAATCTATCACCTCCCTGGATGGACAGAAGTTTAGTTACCATGCCCTGGGGAATTCTGGGAAAAGGGAAACGCTGTTTATTTAGGGAATGTAGTCGTTTCTCATGACACAAGCAGTGAGGTCTGATCATGGGTCATCTTCTCAGGCTTTCTGTTGCGTGCGCACACACACACACACACACACACACACACACACACACACACACACACACACACACACACACACACACACACACACACTCACACACACACTCACACACGGAGGAAGTGGTGCTCACTGATGACTCAGCCATGCTCGTGCATTTCTTTTTTCTCTCTCCGCTCTCCCCCTGCCTCTGTCATCTGCTTTTCTTTCTACATTCTATTCATTCCTCTCTCCTATTCTGCTTCTTTATTTTCTGTCCCTTCATTCATTCTTTGTCATTCTCCTGCACTTTTCTTTTCTCTGCTCCTGACCTGCGGAGGTATCTCTGTGTGTGTGTGTGTGTGTGTGTGTGTGTGTGTGTGTGTGTGTGTGTGTGTGTGTGTGTGTGTGTGTGTGTGTGTGTGTGTGTGTGTGTGTGTGTGTGTGTGTGTGTGTTGTCTGAGTATGACTTAGAAATGTGTGTGGGAAGACTTCAGAGTGATTAAAACATTCCTTCTCTCCTCTTTCTCTCTGTGCCTCTTAGTTTTCAGAGATCTTCTGATGAAGAGGAGGATGAGGACCGACAAACTGGTGAGTGAAAGAAGCTGTTTTAACCTCTGGTTGGTATTAATCAAGCTGAGAATGAGCGCAGCTCTATAGGAAATGATCTTCTTTCAGATTTTAATGTTCGGGCTGGTCAAAGATTGTTGCGTAGTCACTTTTCTGCTTTAAGACGTTTGGTAACACAAACCAAAAAAAGAAACAGGGCTAAAGGGAAGGATCCAAGTAGATGGAAAATATGAAGTTTTGTGCGAGGAGTTAAACCCTGATTTAAAGTTACATGTTTTATTTTCTTGAAGTCTTCAAAACGCAGGCAAAAATCCCTGTTTTTGTTAAAACATGAAAACCTTTAACTTTCTTGGATAAAGAAGAAGCAGTAACAGCTTTGCCTTCTGCAGCTGTGAGGACATGAATATCACTGTGAGGAATGTTTCCAGTTTGTTGGACGTTGCTCAGGTTGTGGTGAACGTTCTATATTTGGCTCTTGGAAAGATTGTATAATAACGTTGTGACGCGGTGGCCGTGCCTCTGAGGGGCTGAAGTGAAAGTGGAGATGTCTCCTGGTGATGTTTCAGCTTCAGATGGAACAAGGTGATTCAAGATCTGTGTAGAGGAATGAGTTTGTAAGTGACGTCTGTGGTGTATCAGACTGCATCTGAGGGAGACAAAAACACATAGTGCACAGGTTCTCATTTTGAATCAACGTTAAGGCTTTGAGTTGGATGACTGGTGCAGAGCTTTCATGCTGTTGTGTTTTTTTTTTAATGACATCTCAGAGATGCAAGAGATATTTTTGTAAATCATTACATGGAACGTGCGGTTGTTTGTTACAGTGCAGAAACTTTAACATATGAAACATATATCGCCTCCACACACTGTATATCCTTATATCTATTTAGTTTCGCTCAACTCATAATGTCTGACGATATCGTTTCATGTAGGCCTCAAGCAACTATGCAAGTGCGAAGTGAATATCGTGGGTCAGAGTTCACCGAGGTGGAACCGCACGCAAAGCCACGCTGCGATTAGCCTCGCCACAGGGAGCCAACGTTTTGTTCGGCTCCTCGCTCGCAAATCTACCATCTTGTGCTTTTGGAGCCAGAGTCTGTGCGGTAGCTATTGGGGGATGGAGCAGTAGCCATGAAGTCCCATCGATACACGAACTCAACCAATCAGGAGCCAGTCTCCAAATCGTAACATGTCACCACGTTTTCACGGCGTTAAAATAACCAATTAAAATCAAACACCTGCACAAACATCTGTGTGATAAGAATCACCTAAGATGTGTTTGTTTACACGTTGTCCAGTCGAAGAATCATGCTAATACATGCATCATGCAGATATCATGCAGGTACCGTTTTAAGAGTTAATTACTGAGGGACGGCTACATCAGACTTAGTGTTTTTAACGTGTGGGGGTAGGCGAGCGTTTTG
The DNA here is from genome assembly GCF_024713975.1 of Paralichthys olivaceus. Lineage (NCBI taxonomy): Eukaryota > Metazoa > Chordata > Actinopteri > Pleuronectiformes > Paralichthyidae > Paralichthys > Paralichthys olivaceus. The sequence continues at coordinate 19,949,071 of NC_091106.1, forward strand.
TGCTTCTCGGCCTGGCAACAGAAAGCTGAGTCATTTCAGTCACAGCCCTCCCACACCTACCCACGCTGCACTGCTCTCTCTCGGTGGTGGAGGTGCAAGGCCCCGGACCTGAAACCAAAACTAACTGCATCACTTCATCCAGGCCCACTCATGACAAAAACACACATTTACCGTAAACAGGGGGGGGGGGGCCGTGACGCGTGTACACGTGTGTGTGTGTGTGTGTGCACACTGCTCTGAATCAAGCTGGTTTTGGTTGGTCTTTATGTGAAACCATGACGTTTAATATTTGACCTTCTTATTGTAGAAATTTCAGTCAGTCATTTTTAGTTTGTCACGTATGTGTTCAATGCCACCCATGATTTTAGTGTTTAGAGAGTTTGCAACAGTTGTGGGGACGTTTCACTAGATTTGAATTTGAGGTCTTATTAGGTTGTTAAATTAAACATTAAGATATTAGGATTCACATGAAAATTTCACTGCAGGTGAGTGAGTGTGTGAGTGTGTGTGCGTGTGTCCCTAAATGACACTAAAACTTTGAGTCAGATTCGAGATCAATACACGTCAAAGCTGAATATCCTGTCAAGGTGGAAACAGTAGTATAGGTCATGGTGTGTGTGTGTGTGTGTGTGTGTGTGTGTGTGTGTGTGTGTGTGTGTGTGTGTGTGTGTGTGTCATCTTGAATTATGCCATGAGATACAGTAAATGACTGAGACAGCCACAAACATCTCTCTGCTCATTACTGATGTTTTAAGAAAAGTCAGACAAAGACAAAGACATTTTCAAAAGCTCATATTCCACAGTAAGAGTCGGAGGTTTGGTCGCATTGGTTGGTTAAAACTTCTCTAACTGACATTGTTTCTTGTCTTCTGTTCTATTCTATTCTTATTTTTCTTATGTTGACCGTGTTCAGTTCAGATCATTATTACTCTGAATCAGTTTCCATCACTGAGAGGACTGTCGGCCTCTAGTGGCATCTGAGCTGCACTTATCATGTTCTCAGCATCACAGTGATATGGGCTGAAAACACCAGCTGTGTCATATTTTCATTCACTTACATAAAGCTTGTTCGACTTTACCGCTCAGATCAAAAGCAAAGATGAATAACTTACACGGAAAAATATTTATTATCAGCATCTTGCTTTTTCAGATAGAGCTTGGAGAATTCGATTGTTTACCTTTCATAGAACAAAAAAATCAAGCAAACAATTATAATCTGCAGATCAATCAAGAAAGAAGACTCAGATACATTAATATTATTAATATATATATGGGTATAATCTTAAAATTATATATATTTATACACCAACATGAACATTTTTAATTGTGTTGGCACAAAAACATATGGTACATAAGCATCATAAGGAGAAATTAAAGCTGCTATTAAAAATGTAATCCAAAATGTTTTATTTTTCTGACTGCTGTTTATTCATGGCATTTTAATATATACTTTGTTTACTTGCATCAGTTTATAAAATTAGGAGATAATTCCTCTGTGGTGTCATTTAGGGTTTTTAACATTAGTGTGATATCTTGAATATTTGATGTTTCTTGTAATTCTCATTTTGGACCGAAAGTCAATAGTGGTCATAGTGATTAACATGTTTTTTCACTATGTAAGCTTCACACAGTCATGATGATACTGTGTGTTTGTGTGACCTCCACAAACAGACACACACACAGGCCTTGGGGCTCCGCCCCCACTTACTCGCTCCGAGCGTCACACTCACATGAAGCAGCAGGTTAGTGACATTGTTGAAGAGCAGTGGAAACAAACAGTGAAATCACAGAGTTTCTATCTGGTCCACAGCTGCTCAATGATCAGAAGGTTGGTTTGCATCATGCTGGAGTGTCTGTGTCCTCCACTCTGACCTGCTCTCACTTTAAAGGGACCACCATTTAGATTCAGGATTCAGGGGTTTATTTTCATATTACAACAATTACATTTAGCAGTTGCTGGCAATGAAATGCTTGAGTCCAAAGCTCGCCCTCTAGCCGTGCTAGGAAAATTAATAAAGGCAAACATAAAAATAGAATATAAAGAATAAAATATATAAATATAATAATATAGAAACTAAGAATAAACCTGAAGTATTCAAATACAAAAATAATAAATAAAAACATTAAAATGTGGTTGAAACAGTCTGAGCCTGGTGGTGCGGGCCTGGATGCTGTGGTAAAGCCAGCTCAGGTGCTGTTGGCGAACCTGAACCTATTCCATCACTTCCTAAACCATATGCGGATTCTCTCAAAGACTGACGTCTCGTTTGGTTTCTTAGGGAGAACACTGGAGAGAGACTCCTTCTTAGTGAAATCATCGTCACTCTCTCCATTGAGCTCATTACTGGAAACATCAGCTTCATGAGTGTGACAGAACTTATAAGTAGCTCTGTGCTTCTTCAGCTCTTCTTGGAGAAAGTCCATCTCCTCCTCCTGGAGCTCAGCGTATAACTCCTTCTCAAAAGCGTTTTGCTGCTTGAGTCTTATATCTTCCATCTGGCAAAAGAGGGAGTCCCCCTCATCCCTCACGTTTTTATTCACAAGCTCATTCTGGATCACTCTCTTTTCATGAAACTTGATTTGTTCCTCAAGCTCATGGAGGTGGTCAGCCTTTAGCCTGGTAGTGACAACATTAGCTTCATATGTTTTGCTGATCTGCTTGTAAGCATTTCTGAGCTTGATCACCTCTTCTTCAAGAGCTTTTTTGTTCTTCCTCTCCTCCTGGATCTCATCGTCTAACTTCTTCTGGTTGGTTGCATGACTTTGGCAGGGCCCATCATCAGAAGCTCTGATGTTCTCCAGCTCTTAATCGAAAATCTTGTGTTCATGCCTCTCCTCCTGGATCTTATTAAGCTTCTGCTGGTTGATGGTGTATGCCACATACAGCTCCTCGTAATCTTTCTGAAGGTCTTTTTTATTCCTTCTCTTGAAAGTGTTGTTCACCTGAGAAGCAATCTTTGCAGTGCTGAGGGTTTCTGGGTTGCTGTACTTTTGTAACCTCTCCAGCTCTTGCTTTATGTTCTTTCCTCTGTTGATGATCATTTCCTTCTGCTTTTTCAGGTGAAACAGCTCTTGTTTGACCTGCTCTAGCTCTAGACCCAGTTGGATCCTCCAGTTGTGCTCTGTACTAATGTTGGCCCTCACCTGGGTCAGCAGGTCTATGAGGTAGCTTATTTGTTGAGGCACCGTGCCCGGCAACAGGCCCCCCTGAATGATACCTGTGACTGGAATTGTCCCCACGTTTTGGGGAATAGTAGGCTCCATAACTGGTTTAATTGGATGAGTTTCAAGTAGAAAGTTGCAATTATTCTAAACAGATTTCTTCGTCAGTGTAAGTTTTCTCTTTCACAATGGTGGGTCACTTTTAAACTGATGTGATTTTCTTCTCCTTTGAATGTTATGTCTTCCTATTGTTGAAAGGAGAAGAACTTCGACATCATACAAACATGAGCCTTTGATACAGACAACTGAATTATACATAGAGCATTTTGAACATGGTTATTCATTGTCTCTGATCTTGAACAGACCATTTCTTCTGGAACATTCTATTTCTTCTTGTTTTCTTCATTTTCACATTTTTATGTTAAATATTTTTCACAGTCATATTTCACCTGTTTTAATTAATAGATGAGGGGATAACGACAAAAGCAAAATTCTGGATTCATTATTGTGGATTCAATGAATAAATTCGAACTTGAATGGCACTCAGTAGAGCACATACCTCCACCAGTCCCCTTAACGTATGACTAGTCTCATCAACATCCATAAATTATTTTCTATAAAATAAAAAAATGTTTTAAGGTGACTCAACAGATTAAAGTTCAGAACAGAAGAAAAATAAAATATTTTCAAAGTGATTTTAAAGAGTCAATCCATTTGAGTTGATTGTTAAACCAGTTGAAATGAATTAAAATGTCAAATTAAATCAGATTTTAAAATAACTAATAAATGAGAGTTCCAGCCAGTGTTGTTTGACGGCTGCAGCAGATCGAAGTTTGGCAGAGATTCAGAAATACTGATTGCGTTTGTGTGTCTCTCACAGCAGTTTATAATACATATAATTCATGTCCTCCACTCTGACCTGCTCTCACTTTAAAGGGACCACCACTTAGATTCAGGATTCAAGGGTTTATTTTCATATTACAACAATTACATTTAGCAGTTGCTGGCAATGAAATGCTTGAGTCCAAAGCTCCCCCTCTAGCCGTGCTAGGAAAATTAATAAAGACAAAAATAAAAATAGAATATAAAGAATGAAATATATAAATAGAAGACTATAGAAGAATATAGAAACTAAGAATAAACCTGAAGTATTCAAATAAAAAATAATAAATAAACACATTAAAATGGGGATGAAACTGTCTGAGGCTGGTGGTGCGGGCCTGGATGCTGTGGTAAAGTCAGCTCAGGTGCTGTTGGCGAACCTGAACCTATTCCATCACTTCCTAAACCATATGCGGATTCTCTCAAAGACTGACGTCTCGTTCGGTTTCTTAGGGAGAACACTGGAGAGAGACTCCTCCTTAGTGACATCATCCTCACTCTCTCCATTGAGCTCATTACTGGAAACATCAGCTCCATGACTGTGACAGAACTTATGATGGGTAGCTCTGTGCTTCTCCAGGTCTTCTTTGAGAAAGTCCATATCGATCTCCTCCTCCTGTTGTTCAGTATTGAACTCCTCCTGGTTTTTTGCTTGACTTTGGTTGAGCCCATCATCAGAAGCTCTGAGCTTCATCAGCTCTTCTTGGAGAATATTATCCTTCTCCTCCTCCTGGAGCTCACTGTTGAACTCCTCCTCAGAAGCCTTTTGCTGCTTGAGTCTCATATCTTCCATCTGGCGAAAGAGGGAGTCCCGCTCATCCCTCAGGTTTTTCATCACAAGCTCATCCTGGAACGTTTTCTTTTCATGAAACTTGATTTGTTCCTCAAGCTCACGCTGGAGGTGGTCAGCCTTCAGCCTGGCAGTGACATCAGCTTCATATGTTTGGCTGATCTGCTTGTAAGCATTTTTGAGCTTGATCACCTCTTCTTCAAGAGCTTTATTCTTCTTCCTCTCCTCCTGGATCTCATCGTTGACCTTCTTCTGGTTGGTTACATGACTTTGGCAGGGCTCATCATCAGAAGCTCTGATGTTCTCCAGCTTTTCTTGGAGAAGCTCGTGTTTATCCTTCTCCTGGATCTCATTGTTAAGCTTCTCCAAGTTGATGATGTATGCCACCTGCAACTCCTCGTAATCTTTCTCAAGGTCTTTTTTATTCCTTCTCTTGATGGTGTTGTTCACCTCAGAAGCAATCTTTGCAGTGCTGAGGGTTTCTGCATTGCTGTTATTTTGTAACCTCTCCAGCTCTTGCTTTGTGTCATCTGCTCTGCTGATGAACATTTCCATCAGCTTTTTCTGTCGAAACAGCTCTTGTTTGACCTTCTCCACCTCTAGACCCAGTTGGAGCCTCCAGTTGTACTCTGTACTAAGGTTGGCCCTCTCCTTGGCTAGCAGGTCTATGAGGTAGCTTATTTGTTGAGGCCCCGGGCACGGCAAAAGGCCCCCCTGAATGAGACCTGTGACTGGAATTGTCCCCACGTTTTGGGGAATAGTAGGCTCCATAACTGATTTAATTGGATTAGCTTGAAATAGAAAGTTGCAATTATTCTAAACAGATTTCTTCGCCAGTGTAAGTTTTCTCTTTCACAATGGTGGGCCACTTTGAAACTGATGTGATTTTCTTCTCCTTTGAATGTTATGTCTTCCTATTGTTGAAAGGAGAAGAACTTCAACATCATACAAACATGAGCCTTTGATACAGAGAACTGAATTATACATAGAGCATTTTGAACATGGTTATTCATTGTCTTTGATCTTGAACAGATCATTTCTTCTGGAACATTCTATTTCTTCTTGTTTTCTTCATTTTCACACTTTTATGTTAAATATTTTTCACAGTCATATTTCACCTGTTTTAATTAATAGATGAGGGGATAACGACAAATGCAAAAATTCTGGATTCATTATTGTGGATTCAATGAATAAATTCAAACTTGAATGGCACTCAGTACAGCACATACCTCCACCAGTCCCCTTAACGTATGACTAGTCTCATCAACATCCATAAATTATTTTCTATAAAATCCGTGATATCAATGTAAAAGAAATCTTTTATCTCTCAATGTTAAAAACTAGTCTAAAATTTATTTTCATGACTATATTAGCCAATATATTGGTATTGATTACTCCAAACGATCAACATTGGCACCTGCACCTCAAGTCCACATAGGTCAACTTAATTACTACAGCACTTTACACAAAGTGCTTTACAGCACCAGAAAAATATTATCAAGTAATAGTCCTTCAAAAGAGGTGAAAGAAATAAAATACAAGATTAAAAGAATCAAATAAAATGTGACATATAAAAACGTCACAGTATAAAATTGTTTTAAGGTGACTCAACAGATTAAAGTTCAGAACAGAAGAAAAATAAAAGATTTTCAAAGTGATTTTAAACAGTCAATCCGTCTGAGTATTTTATTAAACGAGTTGAAATGAATTTAAATGTCAAATTAAATCAGATTTTAAAATAACTAAAAAATGAGAGTTCCAGCCAGTGTTGTTTGACCGCCGCAGCAGATCGAAGTTTGGCAGAGATTCAGAAACACTGATTGCGTTTGTGTGTCTCTCACAGCAGTTTATAATTCATCATGTCATGTGTGGATTGTTTACCTGGGAGGATGGGAGCAGCTCGCTTTGTTCAGAAACTGAAACCAGGCCACAGAGTCAAATATATAATATATATAGAATATACACAGTAATTTAGTAGTTTTAAGAATTACAATACTTACTTATATACGTTTCCTATAGAATAGGGCATGGCTCTACGTCGAAAATAAACGCCATGTGTCAACGTGAGTCTGCTCTTCCCACCGCCGTTCCTGCCCCTCCAACAGCGCACCCAAGCAATGGCAGCGCGCGCGTGCACAACCACCGGGAAGCGATCACACATTACATTACAAAAATATTAGAAATCTGCATCCTCTGTGTGATGAGCAGCACACATAAACAAACCTCATTCACAAATGACAAGTTAACCGGTGTGCTGCCAAATGATTAACCCTGCTCAACACAGCTCTGTTCAGAACTAAACACAAGAATAAACCACGTGTGGCACCGGGAGGGACAACGTCAAATCCACCTGACGTCCGAATTACACGTACAACCATTTTGTCTACAGTGCTCTCTGTAGAGTAAAATACACGTGTTGCAACTGTCCAGCAATGGTGACTAATGTTAGCTTAAATACTGATGATAATACTGTTGAGAAATTACTGCAGGCAAGGCACCGAGCCACCTGACGTTAACACCGTCCATGAAACAATAAAAGCGCATTTAATCAATTGTATAATGTTAGACTTACTTATTTGCACTTATGACAGCTTTGCTAACGTTAGCTTCGGTAATGTAAGCTTCGCTAATGTTACCATCTGACGGTGCTTACAGCAGTAATGTCGCACAACAATTTGGCCTCACGCACATTAAGATAACTAATTAACATTATAATAAACTTACCTGACATGTGAGGCCGAGAAGAATCCCAGTACGTTAGAAGCTGTGTCTCCTCCTGGTGTTCGCACTACAATATACAGTCTATGCTACAAACTCGGTCTGTCGTCCGAGGCGGGGAACGTGTAATGGCGGCACAACCGAAGGTTAACCGAGGCGTTAATGGGCGTGGTCTCCCGCTGTTTTACTCCAGTAGAATTTATTCTGAAGGAGAGAGGAGGAGAGAGAGGAGGGGAGAGGAGGAGAGAGGAGGGGAGAGAGCAGGAGTGAGAGGAGGGGAGAGAGCAGGAGAGAGAGGAGGAGAGAGCAGGAGAGAGGAGGAGAGAGAGGAGAGAGGAGGAGAGAGAGGAGGAGAGAGAGGAGAGAGAGGAGGAGAGAGAGGAGGAGAGTGAGGAGGGGGAGAGAGCAGGAGAGAGAGGAGGGGAGAGAGGAGGAGAGAGCAGGAGAGAGGAGGAGAGAGAGGAGGAGAGAGGAGGAGGGGAGAGAGGAGGGGAGAGAGCAGGAGAGAGAGGAGAGAGGAGGAGAGAGAGGAGGAGAGAGAGGAGGGGAGAGAGGAGAGAGAGGAGGAGAGAGAGGAGGAGAGTGAGGAGGAGAGTGAGGAGGGGGAGAGAGCAGGAGAGAGAGGAGGAGAGAGGAGGAGAGAGGAGGGGAGAGGAGGGGAGAGCAGGAGAGAGAGGAGGGGAGAGAGGAGGGGAGAGAGCAGGAGAGAGAGGAGGAGAGAGAGGAGGGGAGAGTGCAGGAGAGAGGAAGGGAGAGCAGGAGAGAGGAGGGGAGAGGAGAGAGGAGGAGAGAGAGCAGGAGAGAGAGGAGAGAGAGCAGGAGAGAGGAGAGAGGAGGAGAGAGAGGAGAGAGAGCAGGAGAGAGGAGAGAGAGTAGGGGAGAGGAGGAGAGAGAGCAGGAGAGAGGAGGAGAGAGAGCAGGAGAGAGGAGGAGAGAGAGGAGAGAGAGCAGGAGAGAGGAGGAGAGAGAGGAGAGAGGAGGAGAGAGAGGAGAGAGAGGAGGAGAGAGAGGAGAGAGGAGGAGAGCGAGGAGAGAGGAGGAGAGAGGAGGAGATAGGAGGAGAGAGCAGGAGAAGGGAGGGGAGAGCAGGAGAGAGGAGGAGAGGGGGAGAGGAGGAGAGAGCAGGAGAGAGGAGGGGAGAGGAGATGAGAGCAGGAGAGAGGAGGGGAGAGGAGGAGAGAGCGGCCATTGTTAGCTGCTAATGCTAAGTTGCTAAGCTAACACGGATAGAGTGTAAATCACAGTGATTTAGCGAACGAGTCACTAAGAGAGGGAGAGGTGAGTGTAAGGAATAGTACAACTGTGAATGTGACTCAAAGTTAGCTTCAGTGCGTCAGATATTAGCAGAATAGGGAGAGACGAAAGAGAGAAGAGTTCAATGCACGGACACCGGAAGTGACACAATACGCTCACCGAGATACGTCAGCACGTCGTCCATAATTCATCTTGTCTTTATAATTCATATTGTCATGTGTGGAGTGTTTACCTGGGAGGATAGGAGCAGCTCTTTGTTCAGAAACTGAAACCAGGCCACAGAGTCATGATGATACTGTGCACGTGTGTTTGTGTGACCTCCACAAACAGACACACACACAGGCCCTGGGGCTCCGCCCCCACTTTCTCGCTCCGAGCGTCACACTCACATGAAGCAGCAGGTTAGTGACATTGTTGAAGAGCAGTGGAAACAAACAGTGAAATCACAGAGTTTCTATCTGGTCCACAGCTGCTCAATGATCAGAAGGTTGGTTTGCATCATGCTCGAGTTTCTGTGTCCTCCACTCTGACCTGCTCTCACTTTAAAGGGACCACCATTTAGATTCAGGATTCAGGGGTTTATTTTCATATTACAACAATTACATTTAGCAGTTGCTGGCAATGAAATGCTTCAGTCCAAAGCTCCCCCTCTAGCCGTGCTAGGAAAATTAATAAAGGAAAAAATAAAAATAGAATATAAAGAATGAAATATAGAAATAGAAGACTATAGAAGAATATAGAAACTAGGAATAAACCTGAAGTATTCAAATAAAAATATAATAAATAAACACATTAAAATGTGGTTGAAACAGTCTGAGCCTGGTGGTGCGGGCCTGGATGCTGTGGTAAAGCCAGCTCAGGTGCTGTTGGCAAACCTATTCCATTACTTCCTAAACCATATGCGGATTCTCTCAAAGACTGACGTCTCGTTTGGTTTCTTAGGGAGAACACTGGAGAGAGACTCCTCCTCAGTGACATCATCCTCACCCTCTCCATTGAGCTCATTACTGGAAACATCAGCTTCATGACTGTGACAGAACTTATGATAAGTAGCTTTGAGCTTCTTCAGCTCTTCTTTGAGTAAGTCCATATCCATCTCCTCCTCCTGGAGCTCACTGTTGAACTCCTCCTCAAAAGCGTTTTGCTGCTTGAGTCTCATATCTTCCATCTGGCGAAGGAGGGAGTCCCGCTCATCCCTCAGGTTTTTCATCACAAGCTCATTCTGGATCACTCTCTTTTCATGAAACTTGATTTGTTCCTCAAGCTCATGGAGGTGGTCAGCCTTCAGCCTGGTAGTGACAACATCAGCTTCATATGTTTGGCTGATCTGCTTGTAAGCATTTTTGAGCTTGATCACCTCTTCTTCAAGAGCTTTACCGTTCTTCCTCTCCTCCTGGAGCTCATTGTTGAACTTGAACACGGAAGCTTTGATGTTCTCCAGCTCTTCTTCGAAAAGCTTGGGTTTATCCTTCTCCTCCTGGATCTTATTAAGCTTCTGCTGGTTGATGGTGTATGCCACATACAGCTCCTCGTAATCTTTCTGAAGTTCTTTTTTATTCCTTCTCTTGAAAGTGTTGTTCGCCTGAGAAGCAATCTTTGCAGTGCTGAGGGTTTCTGGGTTGCTGTACTTTTGTAACCTCTCCAGCTCTTGCTTTTTTTCCTTTCCTCTGTTGATGAACATTTCCTTCTGCTTTTTCAGTTGAAACAGCTCTTGTTTGACCTTCTCCACCTCTAGACCCAGTTGGAGCCTCCAGTTGTACTCTGTACTAATGTTGGCCCTCACCTGGGCCAGCAGGTCTATGAGGTAGCTTATTTGTTGAGGCACCGTGCCCGGCAACAGGCCCCCCTGAATGATACCTGTGACTGGAATTGTCCCCACGTTTTGGGGAATAGTAGGCTCCATAACTGGTTTAATTGGATGAGTTTCAAGTAGAAAGTTACAATTATTCTGAACAGATTTTCTTCTCCTTTGAATGTTATGTCTTTCTATTGTTGAAAGGAGAAGAACTTCGACATCATACAAACATGAGCCTTTGATACAGAGAACTGAATTATACATAGAGCCTTTTGAACATGGTTATTCATTGTCTTTGATCTTGAACAGACCATTTCTTCTGGAACACTCTATTTCTTCTTGTTTTTTTCATTTTCACATTTTTATGTTAAATATTTTTCACAGTCATATTTCACCTGTTTTAATTAATAGATGAGGGGATAACGACAAATGCAAAAATTCTGGATTCATTATTGTGGATTCAATGAATAAATTCAAACTTGAATGGCACTCAGTACAGCACATACCTCCACCAGTCCCCTTAACGTATGACTAGTCTCATCAACATCCATAAATTATTTTCTATAAAATCAGTGATATCAATGTAAAAGAAATCTTTTATCTCTCAATGTTAAAAACTGTGGAAAAAACAGTGAATCCACAATTACTGCTGGTAGTTACAAGTCTAAAATTTATTTTCATGACTATATTAGCCAATATATTGGTATTGATTACTCCCCACGATCAACATTGGCACCTGCACCTCAAGTCCACATAGGTCAACTTAATTACTACAGCACTTTACACAAAGTGCTTTACAACACCAGAAAAATATTATCAAGTAATAGTCCTTCAAAAGAGGTGAAAGAAATAAAATAAAAGATAAGAATTATCAAAAGAATCAAATAAAATGGGACATATAAAAATGTCACAGTATAAAATTGTTTTAAGGTGACTCAACAGATTAAAGTTCAGAACAGAAGAAAAATAAAAGATTTTCAAAGTGATTTTAAAGAGTCAATCCGTCTTGAGTTGTTTGTTAAACGAGTTGAAATGAATTTAAATGTCAAATTAAATCAGATTTTAAAATAACTAAAAAATGAGAGTTCCAGCCAGTGTTGTTTGACCGCCGGAGCAGATCGAAGTTTGGCAGAGATTCAGAAACACTGATTGCGTTTGTGTGTCTCTCACAGCAGTTTATAATTCATCTTGTCTTTATTCAGTTCAATTCAATTTCATTTGTATCGCCCCAAATCACATTATATATGATCTCATGGCACTTTACATAGAAGGTCAGGACCTTAAAATCAAAATATAGAGAAACCCAACAGTTCCCACAATGAGCAGCACTTTGGCGACTGTGGAGGAAAAACTCCCTCATTAACAGGGAGAAACCTCCAGCAGAACCAAACTCAATCTGGACGGTCATCTACCTCGACCTGTTGGGGTGAGCAAAGAAAACAGGGGAAGGAGATGAGAGATGGGAGGAAAAGAGGGGAGAGAAGAGAGAGGGATAGTGGGGAGGGGAAGTATGGGAGGGGGGGGTGAGAAAGACCGGGGACACTTGAGCGCCATCAGGTGTCAGATCTGACTAGTTAAAATGTAAACAACAGTGCATAGACTATTAATTATTATTGATAACATGCAAAATTCATATCATAATTAATTACTGCGATATTGTAATTAATAATAGTAAAAATGGTAAAGTTGTTGTCCTGAGGTTCCGGTGTCAGAGATATCTGAAATGAGAGAGAAAAAGAGAGAGAGAGACTATGGGAGTACAAAGTGAAATAGTCATTGACATGCAAATAAATAAATGAATGAATGTGGGGGGGCAAAGAGACAGAGAGAAGTGGAGAGGTGCTCAGTGCATGATGGGAGTTCCCCCAGCAGTCTAGACCTATAGCAGCATAACTAAGTGATGGTTCAGGACTCACCTGATCCAGAACTAACTATAGGCTCTATCAAAAAGGAACGTTTTAATTTTAAGGTTAAATGCAGAGATGATGTCTGCCTCCTGAACCAAGAGTGGGAACTGGTTTCACAGGAGAGGAGCCTGGTAGCTGAATGCTGTACCTCCTGTTCTACTCTTACAGACTCTTGGAACCACAAGAGAGCCTGTGTTTTGTGAACAAAGTGATCTATTTGGATAATACGGTGTTAGCAGGTCTTTTATATATGAAGGATCTTGATTGTTGAGGGCTTTTAAATGTGAGGATTTTGGGGGCACAATGATTTAGCGAACGAGTCGCTAAGAGAGGGAGAGGTGAGTGTAAGGAATAGTACAACTGTGAATGTGACTCAAAGTTAGCTTCAGTGCGTCAGATATTAGCAGAATAGGGAGAGACGAAAGAGAGAAGAGTTCAATGCACGGACACCGGAAGTGACACAACACGCTCACCGCAATACGTCAGCACGTCGTCCATAATTCATCTTGTCTTTATAATTCATATTGTCATGTGTGGAGTGTTTACCTGGGAGGATAGGAGCAGCTCTTTGTTCAGAAACTGAAACCAGGCCACAGAGTCATGATGATACTGTGCACGTGTGTTTGTGTGACCTCCACAAACAGACACACACACAGGCCCTGGGGCTCCGCCCCCACTTACTCGCTCCGAGCGTCACACTCACATGAAGCAGCAGGTTAGTGACATTGTTGAAGAGCAGTGGAAACAAACAGTGAAATCACAGAGTTTCTATCTGGTCCACAGCTGCTCAATGATCAGAAGGTTGGTTTGCATCATGCTGGAGTGTCTGTGTCCTCCACTCTGACCTGCTCTCACTTTAAAGGGACCACCATTTAGATTCAGGATTCAGGGGTTTATTTTCATATTACAACAATTACATTTAGCAGTTGCTGGCAATGAAATGCTTGAGTCCAAAGCTCCCCCTCTAGCCGTGCTAGGAAAATTAATGAAGGCAAAAATAATAAAAAAATATATAAATAGAAGAATATAGAAACTAAGAATAAACCTGAAGTGTTCAAATAAAAAAATGAGAAATAAACACATTAAAATGGGGATAAAACTGTCTGAGCCTGGTGGTGCGGGCCTGGATGCTGTGGTAAATTCAGCTCAGGTGCTGTTGGCGAACCTATTCCAAGACTTCCTAAACCATATGCTGATTCTCTTACAGAGTGAAGTCTTCTGTGACTCCTCCTTAGTGACATCATCCTCAATCTCTCCTTTGAGCTTACTTCTGGATACATCAGCTTTATGACTGTGAGAGAACTTATGATAAGTAGCTTTCAGCTTCTTCAGCTCTCCTTTGAGAAAGTCCATATCCATCCCCTTCTCCTGTTGCCCAGTTTTGAACTCCTCCTGGTTGGTTTCATTACTTTGGTAGAGCTCATCATCACAAAGTCTGAGCTTCATCCGCTCTTCATGGAAAATAACATCCATCTCCTCCTCCTGGAGCTCAGCGTATAACTCCTCCTCAGAAGCGTTTTGCTGCTTGAGTCTCATATCTTCCATCTGGCGAAGGAGGGAGTCCCTCTCATCCCTCACGTTTTTATTCACAAGCTCATTCTGGAACATTTTCTTTTCATGAAATTTGATTTGTTCCTCAAGCTCACGCTGGAGTTGGTCAGCCTTCAGCCTGGTAGGGACAACATCAGCTTCATATGTTTGGCTGATCTGCTTGTAAGCATTTTTGAGCTTGATCACCTCTTCTTCAAGAGCTTTATTCTTCTTCCTCTCCTCCTGGAGCTCATCGTCTAACTTCTTCTGGTTGGTTACATGACTTTGGCAGGGCTCATCATCAGAAGCTCTGATGTTCTCCAGCTCTTCATCGAAAAGCTTGTGTTCATGCCTCTCCTCCTGGATCTTATTACGCTTCTGCTGGTTGATGAGGTTTGCCAACTGCAGCTCCTCGTTATCTTTCTCAAGGTCTTTTTTATTCCTTCTCTTGATGGTGTTGTTCACCTCAGAAGCAATCTTTGCAGTGCTGAGGGTTTCTGCATTGCTGTTATTTTGTAACCTCTCCGGCTCTTGCTTTGTGTCATCTGCTCTGTTGATGATCATTTCCATCATCTTTTTCTGTCGAAACAGCTCTTGTTTGACCTTCTCCACCTCTAGACCCAGTTGGATCCTCCAGTTGTACTCTGTACTAATGGCCCTCTCCTTGGCTAGCAGGTCTATGAGGTAGCTTATTTGTTGAGGCACGTTTTGGGGAATAGTAGGCTCCATAACTGGTTTAATTGAATGTTTCAAGTAGAAAGTTGCAATTATTCTAAACAGATTTCTTCGTCAGTGTCCGTTTTCTCTCTTTCACAATGGTGGGTCACTTTGAAACTGATGTGATTTTCTTCTCCTTTGAATGTTATGTCTTTCTATTGTTGAAAGGAGAAGAACTTCGACATCATACAAACATGAGCCTTTGATACAGAGAACTGAATTATACATAGAGCCTTTTGAACATGGTTATTCATTGTCTTTGATCTTGAACAGACCATTTCTTCTGGAACATTCTATTTCTTCTTGTTTTCTTCATTTTCACATTTTTATGTTAAACATAAAAAACAGATTTATGTCAAATTGAAGAGTCAATCCGTCTGAGTTGTTTATTAAGTGAGTTGAAATTAGTTAAAATGTCAAATTAAATCAGATTTTGAAAAATAGTTAATAAATGAGAGTTCCAGCCAGTGTTGTTTGACCGCAGCAGCAGATCGAAGTTTGGCAGAGATTCAGAGACTGTGTGTGTGTGTGTGTGTGTGTGTGTGTGTGTGTGTGTGTGTGTGTGTGTGTGTGTGTGTGTGTGTGTGTGTGTGTGTGTGTGTGTGTGTGTGTGTGTGTGTTTTATGTAGCATATATAGTATATCTTTCCATCCACTAGAGGGCGACTCCTCCCCACAGGAAGCTGCCTGGGCCTCCATCATTTTTCCATTGATCAAATCCCTTTTATGTCTCTGCGTCGAAAATAAAATTGCTTTTATACTTTTCCCTTCTTCCTAAACTTTAATTTTTGTCAGATTTCGATATAGAATCATCAGAAATAAGAACCAGCCTGTGTTTTATTGTTTGACATCATGAGCTCCAGCTCTGGGTTAGTGGAGGTTTATTATCTCCTCAGTTTTACGCAGCGGCCGTCGGACCAACACTCCTAATCCAAATAACCACTTTAATATAACAGTAACTTTAAATTCACATAATGTCGATGTAGTACATGTCAAATTCGTTTTTCTATTTTTATTATAGATCTCATATGTGATTAATAAGTAGCTTAACTTAATAATAGGCTGATTTCTCCCTGACTCATAATAATGTTCTTCTTTTATTTTCCTTTGTAATTTTGGGATGAAACCTCATTCGTATTTACATTTTTTGATTTTTGTAAAAACACTGAAGTTTTGTTGTGAAGTGTTTCAGATCTGCTCATGTGCAGAAAAGGTGCGTCATTTTATCACTTTGTTATTTTTATTACCAGAATTTCTAGACAACAGGTCAAATGGGATTTTTACCGAAACGAAAAAGTGAATCTGTAATTCGCAGTATGTCGGGATGGCACATTAACACAAAGTTCGCTGTTCATCTTTTTTAAAAGGTAAAATGTGTTGATGCAAGTTTCCACTTCGAAAGATTTTATAAATAATAAAAATCTGAAGCAGAAAATTAAACATTTCCTCATATCTTCATGCATAATATAAAGTTTATAGTTTTACATTTTCTGCAGCTCCAGGAATTGACTCAAGATGTGACAGTAAATCGAAGTTATTATTCCATTATTGTTCAGTGGGATGATTGACTGTAAAGAGGATTTCTACATGAATTACTTCTGAACAAAACGCGTCAATGTCTAAAAGTATATTCAAATAATATAAGGAGCTAATGAGACTCCTGGTTTTTAACTTTAGTCCACTTCAAGTTTCTTCAGTGTTATTGCTCCGATGCTTCAGTTTAGAAGTGAAAACATATTTGTTGCGTCATCACTCTACGAACTTTTTCTATCGCGCTGTCTTTTTATAATTTAAATAATATTTTCCCGACAGCTCATTGAACTCGGAACATTTCGGCAGAACTTCGTATTATTGGTGAAGACTGTTCAAAACAAACGGCAACGATCTGTCACCGCTTCTGTAAAAGATTGAAAAGAGAAACGAAGACACACTAGATCATTGAACACGGTTATTTTCCCTTTTACCAGTACTGACGCGACATATGACCTCCTTTGTGTGAAAATATTAAATATTAGACGATCAAAATGTCAAAGCTCGACAATGTTCCTGTGTGATGAGAAAACAGAGATCACGCGCACACACGCGCGCGCGATGAACATGTCTGTAAAAATAAAAGTAGTGGGCTGTTAATGATAATATTAAAACGCTATATTTGAAAATATTATATTTGAATATTTAGGATCTCTGCTATCTAAATATGAAATCATACTCGTACTTTTTTTAAATTTAATTCACGACTCTTCATTATCAATACTCTATTTTTCTGTTTGAGAATTTTAACTATGGACACATGGATCCTCTGGGTTTTTTTTACTCTTTAAGATGAAATTGAAATAATTTCATATTAGGCAAACTTTATTTATATCTTTTAATATCAATAAATGTCATAAACTCGTTTGGATTGAAAGACTAAGGAGAGAAGAGAGTCAGACTGTTATTCAATATCTGAGTGATGTGTGTCGACAGTGATCTATATCTAAAATGTCTTTAAAACCCACAAAACATGTAAACGAGCACCAACATCAAATTGTGTGTTTGAATTTGATTTTCTTTGAACTATGAGTTTGTAAAGTTTCACATCTTTGTTCTGCTGTGAGAGTGTTTGTGTGTTTCTGAGTCACCTGCGGTCGTGAGGAAGATCCTACTCACCCTCAGTGTGTTGTCTCTCACTTTAACTCAGCACAAAGTGGATATTAAAGAAGCTGAAGGTTGAATTGTCATGTTCGGTGTTTCATGCAGGAGCTGGATTTTTTTTTATTTCAATCTGTAACTAAAACACGAGGCTCAGCAAACTGCTGCTTAACTGGGAAACAGACAATACACGACAACTACAAATACACAACAAAGTGGTATAGGAATACGTGTTTATGAGAGAAGTCTTTGTCACCTCAATTCTTTTCCAGCCTTGATGAGAAATTTAAAGAATAATTTCACTCTCAGAGAATAAAAGCAGACACAAACTTAACAGTCTACTTGGTTTAAACCTTTCAAACTTCCTATTCAAGGAAATGATGACCAATAATATGTTTATAAGGGACAGAATATACAGTAAACCGATTCTCCATGTTCTTTTCACCTGATTTCAAAAATCAAACATATGTTTGCACTTTGCTCTTGTTGAT
This sequence comes from Paralichthys olivaceus, assembly GCF_024713975.1. Classification (NCBI taxonomy): domain Eukaryota; kingdom Metazoa; phylum Chordata; class Actinopteri; order Pleuronectiformes; family Paralichthyidae; genus Paralichthys; species Paralichthys olivaceus. The sequence goes on from NC_091106.1 coordinate 19,966,947, forward strand.
TATACATAACACAGAATCACAGACAAAAAAACTGTATTATTCCCACATGCACAAAATTGCAGGACGTGATCTCAGGTATAATCCCAGTGTCACCAACAAAAAGCAAATGTTGTGCATTAAACTGAAATTAAAATGGAAGAAATTGACCTTTTTTTATTTTCTTTGTTTTAATAGAAGCATCACGCACTGTATTTCTCCAGAAAAAATCTGCGTGAGGCAACATATTTTGGGAAAAACCAAGAGTTGGATAATTTTTATGAGTTTGGTTGGAACAGTTGAGGAGCGTCTTGGCACTGAACCGATGTCCGTGTGTGTGAGGTGTGGATGTTGGTGCGTTGGCGTGCAGTGGGTTACATAAGGCCTCCATGTGAGATGATGTTGAATAAATAACTTTAACATTAAAAACACACCTCGGTGTCCCAGTGTTACAGAGGCAGTTGTTCTAAAATAAGTCAAGAACTTACTGGTGAATTGCAGAGGACATGTTTGTCAGTAACGGTCTCGTTCAGTTATTTTTAATAGGACATTTTTAGCATGTGATTTGTTACTCTGGTACCACTGTGTTGTTTTTTTTATCTTACTATTATTGCAGCTATATTTTATGTAGTTTCGTAAACAGGACGGATTTTGACTCTGCTGCTTAGGACAGTAGGTGTTTAGTTTAAAAGGGCAAAGAGCTAAAGGTGTCTGATTTACAGCCACATGGTTTTTTAGCACTTCCATACAGGCCAGTAACCAGTTTACCTTTAGCCTCATCGTACCCTCAGGTTTGAGCGTCAGTGCGATTTAAAGGCCAACACACCTGATGACACAGAGGTACAACTGAAACATGATGGTTACACAACTGTTCCTGGTCTCTCTCCCTCTCCTCTCTCTCCCCCTCCCACCGATCGAGGCATATGGCCGTCCACACTAAGTCTGGTAAACAATTCTTATTTTATCTGTATAGTGCCAGATCATAATACACATTATCTCAAAGCACTTTGCATATTTAGTATGAGACCTTAAAAATGATAGAACAACCAAACAGTCTCCACAATGAACACTTTGGCAGCTGTGGAGAGAAAAAAACTCCCTCGTTAAGTGGAAGAAACCCCAGACTCAGTGTCTCAACCAGTTAGGGTGAGCGGAGAAAAATGGGGAAGAGAGGAGAGGTGGGTGGAAAAGAAGGGGGAGAAGAGAGAGATAAAGGGGGAGGAGGAGAGAGAGCAGGAACAGTCGTGTAACCGCATATTTAAGCTCTGTCAGGTTGGAAACCAGGCGAGGATCCCACTGTGAAACACATGAGAGATTCTCAACATTAAAGTCGCCCTGGCCCCCTCACAGACATCACACATCCACACACACACCTACATCACCCACATCAGCCACACCCTCATACCGACACACACACACACACACACACGTCTGCCAAATGTACAATGTGTCACTGGTGTTTTTCGACATCTGGCTGGATGTTCGTGGGTCACCTTGACAGACGGTGTGTGTGTGTGTGTGTGTGTGTGTGTGTGTGTGTGTGTTTAACGTCCCTGTTCCTCTCGAGTGACGTGAAATCTGAAGATGTTGAAAAGGAAAGACTCGTTTCTGAAACACATTTTAAATTTTACAGGTAACAGTATGAATATTACAAACTAGAAGTGTTGATACTGATGATATTAATATTTATGTTTCTCTACAACCACAGCTATTACTAATACCATTACTGAAACAGATGCTGCTGTTAACAATATAACTGCTACTAATTGTTATCAGTAAGTCACTATTACTACAATTACAACTACTACTACTACAGATATTACTATTGCTAAAGCTACCATGGTTATGAAACCATTACTACATTACAATCTGATTACTACAACATTAATATAAGAAGTGACAGAAGTCACTAATAAAACTCGTATTATTATTTTTTATTATTAAACATGGAGACATAGGGAGACCATGTGTTTTATTTTCTTTTACATTTATTCACAACACATGAAACAACTAATTTGATCAGTGAAAATAGAGTTTGTTTTCATCATTGATTAATCATTTTGCTTGTTAATGTCAACAGGATTTGATTTTCACATGTTAACCGACTTGTTGCACACACACAAAAAAATATCCAACTGCAGGAGAAAGGTTTTCAAGAGCAGAGGAAAAATCTGAGCACAGGATATAAGCCCAAACAGAAAATATGTGAGTTAGAGCACTGGGTTTTAAGTGGAAGCATCTGAATCAACAAGTCTTACTCTCAAATTGAGACTACTCTCTTGAAGACAAAAAGAAGAAGTGACTTAAAAGAAAATCATAGCAGGAAGTTATGTTAATTCCAAAGGATTCACATACTTATTTTTATTATTTCCCCATAATGGCAACTTTGTTAAAATAAAACGTTGCTGAAGAACTGATATGAAAAGTCATGGCTGTTTTCCTTCAGCAGAGAGATACATGCATATCTTTGCACACGTGTACAGTATAAGTGCAGTGGAGTGATTTTCTGCCAGTCACAGTTAAACCAGTGTAGTAACCGCCTCACTGCAGCTCCTCTGCATCTCCTGATGTTTCACGTGTTGTTAACATGGCATTTAGAGCCCACGAGCACGACCTTTGAACACTCACATTAAGAGAAAATCTCATTTGAATCTTGCAAACAGTTGTAAATATCAGCCTGCAACTGTGCAAGAGTCTAAAAACATGCAGAAATCTGCATGAGTCTGTGCGCGGGTCGCTCTCTTTGTTGGCTTGGTTGTGTGCACATACATGTAATAGCTGCATATATAGGATACCTGAAACAATTGTGTTTAGTTGAAAAGTGGGAAATCTGCATGTTTTCAAATTGTATTTAAAGGTCTTTGTCTTTATTGGCATATAAAAACCAGACAGCTGCTCCTGTGTGCACTACATAATTCACAGTGTATTAGCTTGTGAGCTACTTTTACGAGTGGTCTAAACTCGTCACAATCACCAGTAAATACATCACATAAATCACATCTGCTCAGTTCTGTGGACGTTTTTAGTTGAGATACAAAAACACTTTCTGTTGGAATATGTTTCTACCAGTAGTTTTTTCTGCTGTTGTTTTCTGAAAATGGTGTAAGATTTCCACAATGATGTGTTTGGATTAGGTTTGCATTTTAGTGTATTGGTTATAGAGTCATTCATTAATGACCACATCACCAAGTTGGATGAATTCCTCTACGCTACAGTTTGGAAGAATCTCACCTCAACATGAAAAATAAAATAAGCATAGACAGCAGTGATACATGAGTACACATGGGCAGGACTCACATACATTGACATATTAGTTTTAATTTAAAGAAAGCACCGAATGTTCATATTTGGAACCAGAAGTGAAGCGAAAAACCGGTGAATCCTGCTTTAAAAACAACATTCACATTCATCTGTGACGGAAATAATTTGTGATTCATTTTCTGGCTGATTATTCATCAGCTCTGAAATGTGCTGTTTATATATATCGTTTTCAAGACACAGGGAAAGATATAGGAGACTGAAAATGAAGTCACATTCGAGTGTTGAGATGAAGTGTGTGGGCTTTGTTTGGTGTCACAGATGGCACACACACACACACACACACACACACACACACACACACACACACACACAGAGAAACACACAGAAACACACAATGTGAAATGTCAGCATGCAGCCACACTGTTGTCTCCTGTCAAACACGTCTCCCTGAATAGTAAAGCATCGCCTGAAACCCACAAACCTCTTCTCGGTTCAATTTTTTTAGAAGTTGACAAGATAAAAAAAAAATCAGAGTAAATATGTTTTGAGATGTTTTCACATTCCTGGAACACGTACACTACCTGGCCTCTTGTCACCTGTTTATTTATGAGAAACAGTTGGGTTGTGATGGATTTCCCCCGTCACATGTCTGTGTTTGTCAAACAGCCAAACGTGTCGTGTGAGGGAACAATTGGCTAATTTGAGGTAGAGAGATCATGTGTCGAGTGCAGGTTGACGTGCTCACAGCTTCTTATCTGATCTGACGCTCTGTCACTGCTAAAGCAGAACTCTGACTTTTCATCCTGAGCTGGACTTTCACATCATGTTTATCAATTCTGAGGAAAAAACATTAGGAAGAAATCTAAAATGTGTTTTCAGTAATTCATTAAAACTTCAATCACATATTTATCAGCAGTCATAAACCATGTAAAAGTTATTTTTACATATATTATTTTTATTTGAGCAAAACAACCTCATCAATTTGGCAACACATGTGCCAGGAATACACACAACACACACAACACGCTAAATGCACAAATGTGTTGTCGAATTGATGATGTTTTCTTTATGTGCTTGTGTTTAGCCTCACTGGGAACTTGGCTGTGTTAAAATACTGTGTATGAGCAGAGAGAAGCAGATAAACTGGCTCAAACGAGGCCACATGCAAATAAGCCTCAGTCCAATGTTTTACAGCAGTTCCACAAACGCATCCTGAGTTTCTCACATATGCCATCCTGCCCTGTACGCTGGGTCTGGACCCAGTCTTGTTGATGCAGCGTCTCAGGCTGCTGTTTGTCATCAGCGACTCTGAGGATGAGCCAGACGGCAGCCTGAGACACAACAGGTCTGTTCACTGCAGCGGAACAAGTAACATGAGATTTAATTCAGTTGGAGCTGCCATCCTGATTTATCACTGCGGCACTTTGAATTGCAGAGGAAGCTGCCAGCCGGCAATGCAGACTGAACCGAGCAGTGACTAAGATGGCATCGACAGCTTGAGGAGGGTTTATTTTTGAACCGTTTTCTGTCATATTTTTAAAAAGACATGCTCTGTTAGGACTGAACTGGAGGGCAGCGACCTGGCAGAGATGTGTGCTCCACAGTGAGGCAGTGTTTTATCACCGCTTTGAAACGGTGGACTCACATAATTGGTCTTTTGTCGATGTTGCAGAATTCACCACAAAGACACCACTGTTCTCCTGTTTTTATTTCAAATGAGGGATGGATTGAGAAACGTCTGTGGCCTTTGAGGCTCAATAAAAAAAGTACTCACAGTTTGAAATCAGAATTTAGTCAAAGCGGCTTCTGGGTCAAGAGTTTGGTCAGAATTCATCGTTATAGAGGAGACAGTGAAGATGATTCAGGAGGTAAATGGCTCTAACATTGACATTTTATAAACAGACGTCAATCTGTAATAGTGAATTGGTCTAGAAGCTTCAGACCACGAAGAGACAGTGAGTTAAAGGTTTTATTAATAAATGTCTGAGCAAAGATAAACAGTCACTGAGGCTTCGTCATCTTTTAATACACTGAAGCTTTAAGTCAAATGCTTGAGGCTGGTTTGAAGTGCAGGAGTGAGTCTGTTGCAGTGGAGGTCCGACAGTGAGTGTCCCTAAAAAAGTCTTAATGAAAAGTTGAGTCTGAAAAATATTGAGATTTAAAGCCCCCCCCCCCGGTGTGTCTGTGAACACACCCAGAGGTTTTTAACACATTTAGAGAGAGACTGACTTCAGTCGTCATGTTGGGTGGCCATGAAGTTCAAATCCCACCGGAGAGAAAGAAGAACACACAACAAGACATCACACAACAAGACATCACACAACGGCAAATGAGTAAACATGAAAGTGTCGTCCCATGAAAAAAACAGGACGACATTTTACAAAGCACAACAGATTCCCAAACATCAGAAACTCATTGTGTTCTGTGATTTTCCATCGTGCGTTCTTTTTTTTTTTCTTCGTGTGTTCTTATTTGCCGTTGTGTTTTCTGCCACCGTAGTTATGACGATGAAAGAGAGAAAGAGAACTTTCTGTGTTTACACTGCTCCGACTGAGACACTGAGACGGGATATATAGATAAATGAATCCTCATCACATGGGAAAACACAAAGTATATATTTTTAAGTAACACAAAAATAATGCAACTGGAACTCAAAAGAACAACACTCTCATACGACTAACCCCCCCCTCCCCCACATGACGAGCTGTAACGGACCTGAATCACCTTGTGAGGTGACAGTGTTCAGGTGTTCACTTGGTTGTTGTCCTTATTTACACTTACAGTACTCGACTCGTCAGGAAACTGCATACAACACATTTTTAGCTCCATAGCTGATGTTGTTTCCTGTTGTGAAGTGTTATTTCCATTTGCTTTGCCTGAATCGATGTTTTCTGTCAACCGGACAATCACACAAGTCAGCTCGGATGCACAGCCGACCTCAGATCTGTGGAGCTGTTTGAGTCCAGCTGTAGTCGTGTGGTCTCACTGTACGGTGTGTGGCTGCAGAGCGTTCTCCAACAATGTTGACGCGTCAGGAGACACGGGAGAGTTGTTCTTCTCCGGGAGGGTTAATGCAAGTTCTTCTCTGAAATACACACGTTTGCTCTCAGGTACATTGTGGTTTACCACTATAGGAAAGTACAGTAAATTCAAATGTTTTGGCTACTGAGAACTGAGCTGCACCTCTTATCCCCATCACCACTGTACTATAAGAACCACAGCCATCAGCATGTACTGTGTTGGAGTACTGTGGAAAAACAGCAGATTTTCATGAAATATCCAAAAATGAAAACAAGATAAATGTTACTGTCGACTGACAGAAGCTCTTTAAAATGTTTCCTCAGGATTAAAATAAATCATTTGCACAGTGAGTGTGTCAGTAACTGTGGCGACGGTGCAGTCAGATAATATCATCCAGCTTCAAATGCAAATTAAAATAAGTTTCTAAAGTTGTATAGATTTCTCAAGTTGTCTTCAGTTGATTTTAAGAATTGGTTTTAAACTTCTTGCAGAAATGAAAGATTATATCACTTGTTAAATAAGTTTTTTTTAAACATAGATACAGAAAAAGTTAACAGGGTATTTTGGAATTAACTGAAAGTGAGTTTGTGTGTGTTGTGTGTGTGTTGTGTGTGTGTGTTTTTGTGTGTGTTTGTGAGACCTCTCCCACTTGTGGTTATCTTGTCCCAGACCGTGGGAGGTTTGCAGTCTTTCACATCAGGACAGCACGTTGTCTGCATGCCACCGAGACGCACACGCACAAATTCTCTGTGATGTACAAACAGATAAACAGACAGACACGCTATGGGGAGAAAAAAAAAGAAGGTGCTATGTTTTAAAGGACACATTGTCACTTCAACTCCTACTTGACCAGATAAAATCAAGGTTTCAAGTGTAAATACTTTAAGAATGTTTGTGAGTTTAATCTGCTGTTAACATACTTATTGTCAGGCAGAGCGATTATCTATTCACAGGCGATTCATTTTTGCTGCGTTGTTTATTGATAATGTGTTTGTTGGTGGTAAACTGGTGAAAGAGTTGGTGGCTCAGTTTGGAGGAATAAATATCAGCAGGTGATATTGAGGCTGATTTCCACTCCACTAATCCGTCACATGATAAAATGTTTCGTACCCTCAGGCTTCATTGTTTCTAGATCCTTCACACTTTGCATATAGGAAGAGAGTGGGAGTTGTTGGAGTTAAATTCTAAACGCTTCACTGCACTTACAAGAACGAGTGCTTCTGTTGTATTTCATTTTTAATTCCTGCATCCTTTCTTTTACACCTCAGGCTGTCACACTATCAAAGCAGGTGAGAGATTATAGATCTGGAGTCCGCCCTGTTTCAGGACCAATGGAAATCTGTCCGAATGAGACACTACGACGTCTGTGAGCTTATTGACTGATTGATTGCTTTGGTTTATGGATCTGGGTTCCAGGCTACATTTACCGGAGAACTATACAGTAAACCAAATGAACACAAACCGTCCAGCCACTCAAATGTGTGATCAGTGCATTATTTAGCAGATAGACAGACACAAATAAGACGTGTTAGTAAAAATGACAGATTTACAGGATGGACGGACAAATTGTCTTTCAGTCGCTTAAATTGATTAATTAATCAAGCTGCTCCAACTACTACACACTCATTGATTTTGACTGAATACACTACAAAGAATGGACAAATTGCACATTTTTGTGTATATATAGCATTTAACTACTGTTATGTATATATTTCTATTTTTATTCTCACTATATGTTTCTCCTGTGCTGCGACTCTCTCGTGCTGCTGATGCTAAATATGCCCTGTTTCTTGGTTTCTTCCCTGACCCCGTATCTCATCGGTTTCCTTATGATCCATTTTGTAGTTTTTGTGTAAACATACAAACAATCACACGGACGAGAGTGAAATCATGACCTCCTTGACGGAAGCTGGAGCTCATCTTACAGTGGGATTCATCAACCTTGAAATTGCAATTAAATCTAAAAAATAATGTAAAAATAAGTTTGTAAAAACCATTTGACGATACACAATTGTTCCACAGGTCAAAGGCTTGTTGACTTTCTCCGCATAGTTTTTCTGAGCTTGTCTTACTTATCGCCGGGTGCAGCCAGGTTGTGTTATTAGTCACAATGAGTTCAGGTGAAACCACTTGATTAAATCCGTAACACCGCATGATTCAGATCTCACTCAGGTCACTATGTAAACATTTACAATTAAATTTTATTCGATTATTTGAAAAAATGATGCCACATGGTTACATACGTCTTTAATTTTAACATGCTGCAGAAATATTGTAAATAAGAGTGGTTGTTATCTTGATTTCAGTTAGTGTGTGTGTGTGTGTGTGTGTGTGTGTGTGTGTGTGTGTGTGTCTAATTTGCAACAAGCACCACAGTTTAACCAACACGTCTTTCCCTCTTTCTTCTCTCTTTCGTATTTTTTTTTTCTGTCTCTCTCTTTTCTCATGTTTCTGCTTCAAATGATTCAGAGGCACACGAGAAGCACTTTGATCGATGAGGCATGGAAGGTGACATTTCACAATAGGACTGGTGAATACTTACATAACATGTGCATCAAAATCCTCCTGCTTTATTTTTTTTGGAATAGTTTTACCCCTTTAATAAACCAACACACTTTTCTTTTTTATTTTATGTTCTGTTTCTTTTTTGTTGTGGCATTTTTTTACTACCTTAAAATGTCTGTAGCTAAAAAACAGAGGGGGGCAAATTTGAGCTCTGAAACTAAATCCAAACATAAACATTTGTTAAGTTACTTTTGCTTATTTAAAATGCAGAACGTTGTGGGTTTACAATTGCTCTTATTTGTGGAAATTCTCTGTTCAACCCTTCTTCTATCGTCTCTCCTGTTTCTCTTCTGTTTTCTCCCCCTTTTTCAACTTCAAACTTTCAGCGGCAGAGAAAGAGGAAAAGCACATTTCAGCTCTCCTACCCTCGCTCTCTCTTCCTCTCAGCTTCCTTTTCACTGTTTGAAACACACACTGATCGCATCAAAGCCTCGACGTCTCCTCTTCTGCTCTCTGACTAATTTTGATAGTAAAAAGATGTAGAGTAAAAACGCCAGATATGTCCCCACTCTGTAGTTCTTAGGTATCGCAGCCGTGCTGGGTTGTGTCATATTTTTCAGAAGGGAAACAAGTCTGTGGGGGACGATCGTCTCCAGCGTTGGCTGTTTACGTCCCACAGAGATAAACTCAGTCTCTGCCGTGTGGGGAAAAATTGTCCATCTCGTTCCCGGTTTGACTTTGTGTTTGCTGGTTTTGTCGCACGCTAGAAAATTGTAGTCGGGGGCTGTGATGAGTTGCAGGCCCCTGAATGTTCCTCGGGGTGTGTAAGTGTGACAAAGAAAGTTCAAGTGTCGATGTTGATGGAGGAGAGAATGCAAAGTAATTATTTGAACCTAGACTTGTGCAGAAAGTTTTTTTTGTGTGTGTTTTTTAATAAATAAAACGAGCAGTAATAGTGAAACTGCATCAGAATGAGAATGACTTTGATCGCCGATCCTTTAAAGGTGACTCGTGGGTGGAGTGAAGTTAAACGGTTATTTTCTTTCTAAGTTACAATCTAAATATCTAAAAGTGTGACGCCTCAATGAAACACTCTTCTTATCTTAAAGAACGTTTATGGCAACATGTGGTTCCATTTACATTTAAGGTCAAAGTCATGTGATTTAATTCCTGATTATTTAAAAAGAATTTGTCTAAACTTTAAAAAAAAATCATATTCTATAATATGAGCAATGCTTCATTTTTATATTTAATCTATTATTAAATTATTTCTCATATTGAGACAGAAACTGAAAATCTAACATTATATATATATACACACACACACACACACATATATATATATATATATAAACACACACATATATATATGTATTATTTCTATTTTGACATAAAAAAGCATTGATCCAGGACATATAAACTCAAACATGAGATTGTGTGTCGTGTTTTTTGGTGTCAGGCTTGTTTTCTTCTTATAAATAAATCCATAAGTCAAAGTGAAACCATGATGCTTTGGAGTGATAATATTACCAGAGCATCGGGGGAAATTTGCCTTGTTGAAATGTTCGGTTCTCAACCCACTCAGTTTCGACTGGAAAAAATCTTTTAACCTTTTCTGCAAATGCATGTTAAAAAAAACAAGAGCAAAAGAGAGTGAAATGAGGTTGACTGAATATTGTCAGGGTGTGAATATCCTGCTGTTTAATACAAAGAGTAGTAATCTAGCCGTATATAAATACTCAGTTTGACTCATCTCTTTATATTTTCACGTTTTTATTTGAGCGTTTTCGTAACTTTGAATTTGACGTCTCAGTCCTCGCTCATGTTTGATCATGTCTCTGTTTGTGACTTGAGTTGAGCAGTTTCAAAATGAGTCGGTAGATATTTCACTGCAGGTCCTCGCACTACAAAGCAGTTATATATATATATATATATATATATATATATATATATATATATATGTATATATATCAGGTCCAGCACATTGGTTAAATGGTTCCTTCAGTATTTGTCTTTAAGTTTAGGGAAATTAATTACAGAATAACCTACAAGAGATAATATAGTTTTTACTTTGTGCCGAAGAGACCGGACTTCTCCTCACTATGTTTCTCATAAATCTCACATGGGACTTCAGTGAAAATGTTTGCAGTTGTTAGTTGAAGACATTAAATGTCACACAGTGTGTGTTCAGTCTCTCTGATCTACAATGAGACAATAAGTAAATAAAAACATGTTTATGGTTTCAGTCAGGCAGTGAGGAGTCCGTGTGGGTGGCATCACTTTGACTAATCGCTAACTTGTTCCGTGTGTATGAGTGTGTATATTTATACAGCTACTTTTATGAGCACTGGTCTGTATATGTAGTATGTAATACACATATATATGTGCGTACTAAATATATATAGATACATATATATATATAAATGTAGAGTAAGACACTTCAACAGTGTGTGTGTGTGTGTGTGTGTGTGTGTGTGTGTGTGTGTGTGTGTGTGTGTGTGTGTGTTTGAGAGAGAGAGAAGTATTTGTTTGCATTTATCTAAACAGTACATCCAGTTTTCATCATGTGTCTTTGTGTCTTTTTTACACATCATGTGTCTTTGTGTGCAGACAATGTGTGTGTACAGTGTAAGTGCATGTAAGTATATGTAATGCTTGCTTGCGTGTGTGTGTGTGTACTTGTGCAGGATTTGTCTACACTGCACACATCTACAGCTCTGTGTGAACATACAGTATTTTGGTCCATGTGTGGGCTGCGTCTGTGTGTGTAGCATGTTTTGATCTAGTATTTCTGATAGGATTGTTATGACCATGTGCAGGTACCTGAGGCCTACATGTGTTTAATGTCTGCTTCAACACTGACCCACGGAATACTGGGTTAACTTTGTATGAACCAAGTGTTAGTGTTATAATGTGTACTGTAGTGTGTTTCCACCGTGTCTGTGTGGGTCTAAAGACGTGCAAACGGGGGTGTGGTTGATTGGAGAGTCTAAATTGACCGTACGTGCGACTTTCTCTATTTTATTGGATGGATGTTATCTTCTTTTTATTTTTGCAACCACATCAAATACAGATTCATTCGGGGACGTGCCCGGTCACTGAGCATGTGGACGAGCATGAAGCTCTTCACCTCCACCATCACAACACCAAGCGAAGGTGTTCCGTTCGGCTCTGGAGATTTTTCAGAGAATCCATGTAAATATCAGGTGGCCTCAGACTCTCTCTGCCATGTCTGCGTGTGTGTAGTTGTGTGTAAGGCTGTGTCTCCAGTGCCGCATGTGGTAAAATGTCCTGTAACTGTGTGTGTGTGTGTGTTTATTTGCACGCTGATGTGAAAAGAGCTTGTTCCCTCTTCTCGCTGCTCATCATCTGTCCCAGGTGACATTTACACATTCAAATCAGAGATTGTTTATCGTTGTTTGAAGCACATGACGAGATTTCATGCTTCTTTTCTTTTTTTTTTCTTTTCTCTTTTTTTCAAGATAACCACCGAGGTGACTGCAGCACGTAGAGACGCCGTTTCATTTACTGTCAGACTCATGTAACACAGACTCTGTTGTCAAGTCAAATCCTCTCCCAGTTTCAGGAACAAAAGAGGGTTAGTCATCCATGATTTTTTTTTTTGCTTCACCACTATATGCTGACCTTTTTGTACATATTAGATAAAAAGTTTTTCAAGGAAGAAAAATGGAAGTTGCAAAATTAACAACTTTTTATTTTTAACTGATGCAGCAGTGGAGAATCCAAATCAAGGAGGAAGTAACGTTAAAACTTAAATAAACTTTTAGGTCAAATTTTTTTTAATTTCCTGTACTATACGCCGTACTCTTCTTGAAATGGCTTTTCACTCTACAGAAGCTGGAACAATGACTTTTACTGACTCCTACAGAATTCACCGCTTGTTTTCTGTTTACCTTGAAGCTGAATGGGGGAGAATAGAGCAAAAACTTTAAAAAACTAGAGTATTTTTATGAAGTCATGTGTATGCATTTGAAAACAAAAGTAGTGACTCTCGGACAGCGTATACCTAAACCAAGGTGGAGCCACCACAACATCAATCTTGATCTATCTCTGTAAATATTACACATTTTTATTCACACAGTCCAGATTATCCAGATATCATGTTTTCATAGATGTCATCCTTCCACATATGCCGGATTTGTTATATAAATATCTTTACATTGTTTTTGAGAAATTTGCACACACACACAAAAAAGCCCCATCTCACAATTTTAAAGTGAAAAAAAAAAAATCATGTATCTTCCCACGGATCTGCTCCAAAAGTTAAGAAGGTCTTTCTTGCGCTATACCCCACAATTTCGGTTCAGTGGTTTTTGTGTATTCTTGGTAATAATAGACAAGATGAAAGAAAGAGAAGAGCTGCTCCGTCATCTCTGAGCTGTACTACTTATGAAAGCTTTGTTACCTCATATCTCCACTTTCACAAATGTTCTTAATGTTGGTTCATATCAGTGAAGATTCAAAGACTTTCCAGTGGTGCAGAAATTGAGAGAAATGAGTTCCTTGAAACCACTTTATTTTTAAAATCAATCTCTTTGTGGTTTTTGTGATCCGATCACAAGCGGACAGCTCTTACGTTCAGGTGTGAACACACTCAGATAGAGACGATCAAACCAGATCACTGTCAGAGGTGGTTCTGGGCCTCGTGTGTCCTCTACGACTACTTTGACTAATGCTGATGTCCTCTGACTACGAACTGACACCTGTAAACTCAGCCTGGGTCAAAACAACATCATCAGGTCTTAAATAACACAAATGACATACGTGTTAATTTGCATATAGGGCAGGGAAGTGAGATCCGATCACAAGTGGTCACAGGAGACACGTTCATTTTGATGCCCAGGTGTGAACACACGTACTCAGCACTGGCCACTTGTGATGGGATCCCTCAGGACGGATGTTAAAACCAGGTCTGAACAGGGTCTTTAAGTGGCCGTGTTGTGTTTAGGTCCCAGTTCTCTCCGTGTCTGTGTCAACACTTCACATCCTGAGGAAAACACCGTGCTGGAGATTCATGTTGATGCATCAAACACTCGACCGTGCTGCTGCTGCCAACTTCACTTTAACTGGACAAATTTATAGAGTTTAAAATGTCAAAGTAAAAGTCACACAGTTTTCTCTGAGCCCTTACACATTTTTTTTTCACACGCACAGATATTCGTCGTGTTTTCTCGTCTGCATTTCAGCTCCTGTTTACGATATTGCAGTCAGATGTCACATGACAGAATAAGAGCATTTCAGTCCCGTGGGTTCGAGTTACTCGTCAGGTATTCATGTGACTGAAGTGATATTAATTACAGCAGCGTGTTGTTCTGCTTGACAGAGGTTTCAGGTGTATGGGTGGTTTGTTTCAGTCTGCTGCAGGATCCTGGTATCAGTTTTTTTTTTTTTTTTAAAGAATGTCAGTAAACATGTTAAAGCCTGAGGAGATCCAGCTTCTCTTGTTGGGTAAAAAATTGCAATATTTCTAATTGCATTTACTTTTGTGGTTGCAGTCTTGACATTTTAAAACCAGGTGACTTCTGACTCATTTTTCCTTGAAACACTTCAGAACAAAATATATATATATATTTCTCATCATTTACCTTATGAAAGTGTATCTGACCTAATTTACATGATGTCACTTTTATTATATACATTTTGACTTTTATAAAAAAAATGGAAATAACATTTTTCACTGTGTTATTGTGAATGTTAACTGCGACGACCAGGATCTGAATGATAATGTAAATTTGATATTTTTAGTAAAGTCAGATTATGTCCCTTTTCAATGTTATCGCATTTCACAACCCTAAAAATAATGTTTTTAATTTTGAGAGTAGGAATCATGAACTTACTTGGCTCTGTTTTAATGTCAAGACAAACAGTAACAGTCTAGAATGTAAAAATGATTTAGTGTATAAGGATTCGTACGTCTGAGTTACATATTCATTGTACCTCATGTACAGAACAATTCCGAGGCTGCGTGTGTTTGAAATGTAAATTTAAGAGTGATGACAGACGTGACTGTACTCTGATGACAGAGCTTCACCTTAATGACCTGTTTAATCTAATGAGGACCCTGTGATACAGCGTTTTTTACAGGTGTGGGTTGATACGTTACCGACATGTGACACATCAGAAAATACTTCTGTGGTTTGATTTGAAAAACATAATATTTAGTCTCTGACCCTATTTCCTTTCCTCAGTTCAGTTCTGTTTCCGTGACCGTGTGTTTGCTGCTCTACAGCCTCAGTTAGATGTGAATGTCTCTCAGTCACGTGTTGTGTCTGGATGTTCCCTGTCCTCCGCTGCCTCAGCACCTCACTGATATTAAACCTCTCACTTCCTGTTTGAAGCCGCGTTGTTTACCGGCCAACATGTTATTCTTACCGGAGGCCTCTGCTCTGCTCAGATCACCATCGAAAGGGAGGTTTTCTTGTTTGGAACAACAGTGTTTTTGTGCCACTGATGCTCCGTGACCGTTACTTTCAAATATATAATGTGTAAAGATTTGTTTAAAATGTCTAAAAACAACTTGACCTACGTTTTATTTTGTTGAATTTTGTTCAGACATGATCCAAAATGTTTCGAATGATGTTTTAAACCGGAGAAATCCACAATTTTATTCGAGGTAACGCAACATTTCATCTCGGTCGCCTTTTAATTGCATCAGATTAACCCGTGGTTTTCCCCGTCTTTGCTTTAGCACTGCTAGCCAGGGCTGTTTTTTCCTTCCATTGTTTGTATTAGTCACTCGCGCTGGATCCCGATTATTCATTGTTGTTTGCAGTAGTGGTGAAGTGAACAGCTCCCATGATCCCACGCTGCTTCACCACAACATCAAACTAGTTCTTTTGTTGTTGTTCAGCATTATAGTTGAAGCCATTATTGGTTTCCACCACATCCCACACGTATTTTATTTTTTTTATTTTATTTAATTTATGTATTGAAGTTTTAGTGGAATTAAATAAACTATTGGAAAAATAATGATGAACCAGGTCAAATCAGAAATAAGTGACTTTATGGGAAGATTAGTTTTACCTTCATGTCTGTAACTGAGCAGCTCCAAAGAGAGTTCAGGGTCAAAGGTCAGCACTTCTGCTTATATTCATGTGTGATGTTGGTTTACAGACTCCCAGCATCAAATCCTACCAGGAGTTTTCAGTAAAGAGATTCCTGACATCTCTCATGTCTGCCTCATGTCTATAATGACGTAAAGAGACTTGAAGGTTCAGGCCGCGAGTTGTTGCTTCCTATCGTCGTTCGAGATCCTCCACACTTTCCTGTGTCTTATGCAACAAGTAAAAAACAGGAGGAACAGGATGTTCTCATCGTTTTCCACTTGTTCTCTCCTGCATTGTTCAAAATCTCGTATCTCTCTCTCTCTGTTTGTCTCCAGTAAGAAGTGGTGTTACTTAAGTGTCTCGAGGCTTCAGTTACATCGTTAGCTCCTCTGTTTTGTAGAACCACAGATCCACATTTAGAAGATTCACACAATCCAAGAGTCTTTTTCATACATTATTTTTTTATACCCCAGCCACGGAGGTTATGTTTTCAGCCCGGTGTGATTGTTTGGTGTGATTACACAAAAACAACTGAACAAACATCCACGAGGGATCAGGGAAGAACACATTAAATATATAAAACAGGAGGCCTATCCAGGATTTTAGTTTGATTTTATTTTTACATTGCAAGTTAGGACAACTTTGAACTTCATCACCATTTTCCCAGGGAAAAAATGTGTGGCTCTTGATGGAAAAAAAAAAAAAAATCTGACATATTTACAGAGCTGAGTGTGTGGACTTTAATTTAATTTATGGGGACTGAATGCTGTTTTTTATTTGCAACCACTTCAGCTTCTTTTCCCACTCGTTTTATAGCTCATCATTTTGCCCAGTATCAAAAGGTTAAGGTCAAAACTTAATGAGAAGCTTATGTCTCTTCAAAGCTTCATTGGTCCTCCAGTCGATATCAAACACTTTCAAGTGAATAGTTTTCATTGCAGGACACTCACAGTTGTACAGAGCTGGACAGAACCGCTTTTCTTTTCTTTGTGCCCGCTGCATGGAACTTATTATAAAGTGTCTTAATAATGAATACCTCAGGAAATTTAAATCCATGGTTCAAAATCAACTTTATTGTCAATTCTATTATATGTACAGGACACAGAAGGGATTGAAAAGCGGTTTCTCTCTGATCCCACGGTGTAAACATATAAGTAGACAGAACATATAAGTGTGTAACATAATAAGTTCTCAAAACATAGTACACAGTACGACATAGTACACAGTCATAAGGATAGGATGAGAGGAGTGCAAACCAGAATTGTGCAAAAATACCTCATGGGAAGTGATGCAATGTACTTCATGTGCAGGATGTAGTAATGACAGTTAAATATTGCAGCAGTTGTAGTATTATATAAGGATTTACAGTAAAACAAAGAAGGTGAAATAACTTCTTGATATAGCCATTTGGCTTCTGTATGTGTGTATTTTATTTTATTTTACTTGAACTGATTCCTGTTCTGTATTTTGATGCATCTTATTTACACACCGTGTTAATTTATTGTTTCTAACTGTATTTTATTGTATCCTGACTTCGTTGTTAACGAGGGCCTCCCTCAGTGAGTACAAATGAATGCTCATAGTAAATTCAATTTTCAATATATAACTATCGAAATTGAAAGATCAGAGAAGAAGCCTGATTGACAGTTGTCCTCCTACGTTAGATCCTCTTTCAGCTTGTGCCTGCTGCACACACACACACACACACACACACACACACACACACACAGACTTGTTGAGTTGAAACCCTGCCCACACAACAGTGTTTTTGCATCTGTCTGCTGTGTGGGACGGTTTTTCAGACATTTTCTCATGTGTTGAATAAATACACCGACACCTGCGAACTGTAACATGGAGACATTACTGAAAAGACTTTGAGACACAAATCAAAAGCCGGACTCCTGTGATGTTGAAACATGTGGAATGATCAGAGGGTTGAACTTTGTGTATCGTAGCTCTCGCAGCTTTTACTTTGACCTCTGTCAGGGTGTGGTCGATCTCATAGAATGTTCCAGTCCTGTGAGTTGGTATCTCAAAACCAGTTTACACTTAAAGTTGTTCCATCGTGAGGAAGCTCCAGATTTAATCCACATTTATTTGTTTGGAAATTGTTTCATTACCGGATTTCTTTGCATTTTGGAAAAATTTTAAATTGAAATTATATCGCACATATCACTTGGATGGAATAAAAATGTTTTAAAACATTTTCTGTTAATATTTTAACGATTGTGCGACTTTATATCAGATATTTTACCCGATGCTTTTGAACATTCAGACCGATTTGACATGTACGTTTCATCTAAATATGAAACGAGGTGTAGTCATTTGGCTTCTTTCAGTGGTTCACGCATGAGAGATGATTAATTTATCTGACAACAGCTTCTTCAGAGAAAGAACATTCTCAGGAATTGTTATTTCAGTTTTTTGTGAGAAATTCTCTGTGTTTCAGCACAGAAACGGATATTTCTCAACAGTGGGCACGGGTGAGTGTGCTTCCAGACAGTCTTTGCACCATTCATACTGAGAGTCAGCCGCAATGAGTGTGATTTCATATCCTGCCAAAGAAAATGATCAAAATATCCAAGCGAGGGATGAGGGATGAGTCCACATCCTCCTGTTAAAGGTTGCAATTCAAATCGTGTTGTAATTCTAAGACAAGAATAGTACATCAAACATTATAAGGGAATGAATGAGGGTCTCATATTACATATCTTATAATTTGTACATAGACTTGTGTTGAAGCTTCAGTTTGGGTCGACTTCATAAACCAGAGCACTGGTGCTTTTATACTGAAATCATCAAACCGATTTACACCCATGTCACCAAAGCTGTTTTTAGATCTGAACTGAACTCTGCAAATCTCCCAGAGGGGCTGATCAGAGACCGCAAATAGGTCTGAGTCAGTTACTCTGGACATTTTACGGAATTTCTACTATCAAAATGTCCGTGTGAGCACAATGACAAAATGTCCGGAGAATTCAGTTCAAGCCAGCGAGAGTTTGTATTGCTTTTAATTAGTCACTTGTATAATATATAATATGACACAGACAGTTCAAACTGTTTTTTTCTGGGACTAAATTCTTTGTCTTTATTTTGTATTGTTCTTATTTGTAATGAGGCAAAATATAAAAACTGGGATTTCTCTTCTTCTTTTTTTTTGCAGGGATGATTCGCAGGTTTCCACCACGTTGAAGCGGAGGGGACACCACCTGAGAACATCTGGTGAGAATTTGCACATTGTTAACTACTGAACTCTTTGGCCGTCTGATCAGTGCCGTGTTTATCTAACATGTTTATCTCACGTAATCCCTCAACCTTTCCTGTTTCCTCCCGCGGCCGTATGTGTCATTCAACAGCAGCTTGTTCTCTGTCTGTGATTTTTCTGTTTTTTTTTTTTTTAAAGAAAATATCAAACCTCGGGGTAAATCATTTCACTTGCCCTGTCAAGGTCTTAAATCTATAAAAAAAAGATTTTGGAAGAATCAATGTCATTAAAGCTTTTTGAAAAGATACCGATCTCACAAATGACGTGGTGGCGTTCACTTCAGGGTTTACACCAGCGTCCCCACAGCTTCGTACTTTAGATCTTAAACGTCCTGTTGTGAAAAGGTGCAATCGTGACATCAGTGTGTGATATGGACATTTTGAATAAGTTAGCAAATACAAAAATAATGTAGTGAAAATTGTTCACTCAGTGTCAGGATGCAAAGAGAGGCCATTACATTCATGTAGCATGTTTTAAGATGAAGGTGAAAATGTTCCCAACGTTCCTTAAATGAGAAACAAACAGATTCCATAACAACAAATCTGCCACATCCTCTCCATCCTCCTCCCACAGCTGCTCTATGCATTTTAGTTTATCTCTCAGGTGTTGGTGGACCGACTGCAGAGCGGCTGCAGCAGATTAATCAGCCGAAGTGCAACACACCCACTCATTGCACGGTCGTAATGATCGATACTGTGAGCTTCACGGCCTCGTGAGAAAACAAAGTCTGGAAGCAGCTGATGGAGCTTTAAGAAACATTCCCACGACGCACATGAAGCTCTGCAGCATCGGATATGAAGTCTAGACGCCATATTTGTAGTTTAAGTGTGATGGTGTTTTCCAGGGCGGAGGAAATGATTTGTTTGGCTGTAGACAGAGTTTACTGGAGAGATTGGTCATTTCTGTTGTTTAATTCTTTAATAATAAAAAATTGGACGCAGACCTCTGAAGCTTTTGTGCAACGCATTAAATGAACAGACTTTCTTCAGCGTTGTGTGTGTGGGTCTGTGTGAATGTGTACATGCTGAGTGGAAACTGAGCGTCTGACGTGCAGCACGACCGTTTCCAGTATTCTTCCATCAGTCCTGCAGCCAGACACTCGGTCAAAGTTAAACCCACGCAAACAAAACACAATCACAGCACAAAGCAGCAGATGTTCATTTATTACTTTATTTTTTTTTTATTATTCCCTTAACTTTATCCCTTGTCTTGTTTTGACAGCTGCGTGTGTGTGGCCACAGCACAATTTGTGGTAAATGTCTCACCTCTGTCTCATTCCGGACTCAGGCTTTTTATCTCCACATCCATCCATCCATCATGAAATGAGACAAACTACAACTACAGATGTTAAATGTTTCTTCTGGTTTCTCTCTTTAGTCACAAAGGATCAGTTGGTCAGTCTTAAATTTAAATTTCTGGTGGAGATTATCTGACTGAATAATAATCATGTGTAATAATCATGTAATAATGTTATTTTAATTGAATTCAGCACATTTAAAGAAATATAAGATGAGCAGTTTATCAGGCACACCAAGCTAAAACAGTGCAGTTTAATATAGTTCTGCAATTATTTCAACCTCAACCTTATTCAACACTATGGTTATTTTAGACTTTGTTGTGTTGTGCTGCGTCTGAGGTGTTTCTTAGGTTCAGTCTGTGCTACACGATTCAACAGCAGCACAAACTACATCCTTCAAAATATAAAGTATAACATACTTGTAACATTACACCTATAAAGACAGGGTTTACTGCAGTAGTGTTGAGTAGATGTGCCTAATTCGGTTTAGTGGCGGTCGGCAACGTCAAGGTGCATTATCCCGCCGGCGTGCCTGATAAACTGGCAGTGGAGTTCGGATGAATCCTCTATTGATAATGAGCCGAATGATAAATCCACCGCACACGTCCCTCACCTTCACCTCTGATCTGCAACCAATT
Source organism: Paralichthys olivaceus (assembly GCF_024713975.1). Classification (NCBI taxonomy): domain Eukaryota; kingdom Metazoa; phylum Chordata; class Actinopteri; order Pleuronectiformes; family Paralichthyidae; genus Paralichthys; species Paralichthys olivaceus. The sequence goes on from NC_091106.1 coordinate 19,987,977, forward strand.
CATACAGCTGCTGTTTAACACGCTGACAGCTGCGGAACGCTGATGCAGGTTTTCACTTCATCAACAGAGACGATGAGACAGAGCGTCGACTCATCCGTCAAATCTCCTCTCAACAGTAATGAACCGAGCGGAGAAACTCTGCGGCGTCACGCCCGATCTTTAACCACGAAGACATTTGTGTTCACACTCACGGACTGAAAGTGATGGGAGTGGAGAGTGATGGGTGTTTCAGCTGCTCTCTCCACAAACAGGTATCTCCAGAGGCCGACAGACGAGCATCAGCATCTCTGTTGATAATTTGTCTTTTCAGTAAATACGGAGCTGCACAGTTAATACTGATCCTAATCCAACACTAATCCGTCATGTCTCTCAGATGTAATCACAGGAAAAATAAACAATAAAACAACACAAATAGCTATTTATCCAGTACGATTTCAAGAGAAATCATCACATCATCTCTTTATCCTTAAGGGTTTATAAATATTAATATAATCCATTTTTCAGAAAGTAGATTTTATTAGTCTACACTCAATATTTAGATTCGAACGTTGAATCCTACACACTGAAAAAATAAAATTGTTGGACCAACTTGAAAAAATTATTTCATTTGCTAAAACAAAAAAGAATTAATTCTGTACAATTTAAACTTAATAAGTTAAATTAACACAAATACTAACTTTAATTTGAAAAAAGTATTTTAAGATGAACTTTATTTTCTGTCACGGTTAAATCTTATGCTGTTGAATGGAGCCCTCATATATATTATAAACACATTTCCCTCAATAAAATTTAAATTAAATAACAAAGTGTTTTAATATTAGTATTTTTTACTATAGAGAATCGGCTACATGAAGGCAGGTGTGGTGTTAAACATCTAAACATAATCAGTGAGAAGCTTTTAAAACGTCCTGTCACTGTTTTCAATAAATCTCCACAGAGGTTAAAGTGTCCACAGATCCACTTTATCAGGCAGGAAGACAAAGCATCTATCAGACTGGTTCGTCTGGTCCCGTCCCTTCAGTGATTCATCATCGTCATGCGTCTTTGTCCAGAGAGAAAAAAACATCTCTGGAGTGAATTAAGTCACGTCCCTTTAATCCCTTTAATGTTTTCTGTAAAGACAGAGACGCAGAGGTTTTCGTCTTTAGGAGACGGTGGCCGTGGTGACCGGTTGATTGATATTTTTCGAATTGATCTCATTCTGAAAATCTGATTTCATGCAGACACATTGTTGTGGACAGAAATATCTTATACTTGAACTGGAATTGGCAGAATTTCCAGGAAGACAAAGAAGTGAAAATGAAACGTGTTGTTTCGCATCGATATCTTGGGTCTGAATCAAAAGTGAGCGCCACTTAAAAAGGGCAAACGACTAATTCATCTCCTGAGCTCTCAACGGAAAGATTAAAAGTGTCGCCGCAAATGTCTCCGAGCGTCTCGCCTGCGGTGGGTGTAATGGTGTGAGGAGAGAGAGAGAGAGGGAGAGAGGGGGGGGGTTATAAATGGAAGATTGTAATTTATCTTTTTACACTTCTGACGAAGTCTTTAATCACAGCGTCCAACGATGGTACTTTAACTTGGCTGAAGACGTTCATCCTCTGGAGGGAAGCTGTCGATGCAAAGAGATTTGTTTTCATAAAATTAGGTGTGTGTGTGTGTGTGTGTGTGTGTGTGTGTGTGTGTGTGTGTGTGTGTGTGTGTGTGTGTGTGTGTGTGTGTGTGTGTGTGTGTGTGGCTCTATTTCTGCATATATTGAAATCCGTTTTTCAACATTCTCGTGGATGTTTATGCAAAGAAATCTGGCCTATTTTTGTGAACTGATGTTTGTGGGTGCGAGCAATTTGGTGCCAATCCAAATTCTGATGAATTGAAATGTGGTTTCCCAGTGCAGGTGATGTTTGAGCTCTGTACTGAGTCACAGTCTAGTTTCAATTGTGTGCGTAGAGATTTAATCTTCATCTAATCAAGCAGTTTCTGTATTTTTGTGAAAAACTTCTAAAAGCACTTACTGAAAATCCTCCAGCGTCCCAGTTTTGAGAAAATCTGATTTTTAATAGTGATTAAAATTGACAAGAAATACTTGATGAGATGGAAATGTTGGCTGAGTATTTACATATTCTTAAGTCCTTTATTTATCCCTCAAAGGATTAACAGAGGATACATGAGTCATAATTATCAGCACCATCACCACAACTACACAGACAATGCAGGACAGGATCAAAGCATGTGGTCGATTTAAGGGACTATTTATAACAGAATAAACTAAATGACCAGATTTCTGTAAAAAGGGAACTTACATGTTTTCCAAAGTGTCATCTGTTAAAAACCTCAACCATGAACATCTGCCATCATCTTTCATCTCTTCCAGTGAAGCAGAAGGCTCTGGGGAAGAGGTCCTATTGTCTGTTGTTGAGCCAAAACTGAGAGGCACTTTTCTTTCCAGCAAAACTCTACAGTAAAAAAACAAACCGTGCTTTAATCTGTTTAGACTGGACAGACGGGTGGTTAAATCAAAGTGACCCTAATTAAATTAAATCACATTTCAAATTATGTCAATTTAAGCTTTGGTGTCAGGGAAGTTTAGTCGAACTCTTAAAAGTTGGTGCCAGTTTGCGTTTGGTTAAAGATTTAGGTTCCTATTAATATTTTGGACAATCTGAAGAATTTAGATTGAATGTAATGTTCCTTTTGCTTGCTTTAATTTTTGGGAATAGTTTTTCCTCAGCAAATAACCTAATTTTATTGGAGAGAAATAAAAGCTGCACAGTTTGTGCTGCAGTCTCTTTGATTTGAGCTGTGAAGGGGATCCTCTGATACTTGAGCACCACTTACTGCAGCGTGCACCTCCTGTTCCCGTCGCTTATTAAGTTATTTTCCTCCATTTTCATTCATCCTGTGCTTTTCTCTTTTTCTCCTCCCGCGTCCTAACAATGTTTTTCTATTGCTGTGTTCCAGATGACATGCTGCTGAGTCAGTTTGGGGTCATGACATCATCATCATGAGATGGGTGCGGTGAGTGGAAGGAGACCGCTGCTGGTGTTGTGAGTTGCGGTTTGCAGCTGCTGGTTCAAAAACACACAAATGTGCTGTGGATTTTGTGAACAATTAGCTCAAATGTTGAAGGGAAGAACACACTCATGAGCTGTGAAGGGGCAGCGAGGGGGGATTTTATTGTTGCATCGCACCAGACGACCATAAAACACCTGCAGGAGGATGTAATTTTTTCAGAGGGCCGAGGATTGGCAGATGTTCTGCAGCCTGTATACAGGAACCACACCCAGGGAAGTAAATACTGATGCTGAGGAATTCCTGCATGCTGGTGAGCACAGGAAGTAACACACAAGTAAACGATAATGTAGCCTCTGTTAGTCCCAGTGGGTTTTATTTACACTAACTTTATCTATTTATCATAAATTCAAGCGGACGAACCCAGTGGCCTTGATCTTCATATGTTGAATCATTAATATGTTCATTGATTTACAGGCACAGACTCAAAGGGACAGAGGAACTAAGATAATAGATTTTACACGTAAATTAAGTTTAATATAATTGTATTTTTATGTATAATGTACAAAGTGAAATTGTATTCCTTTCAGATTGTCTTGTAACTTGTGCTCCTGGTAGCTAAATGCTTTATAAACAAATCAGGCTTGTCGCTGAAGTCTTTGGAATAAGAACAGTTTGTTAAACAAGGAATTTATTATCAGACACTAAACTAACAGAGATCCTGAAGTGTGAGACGGTCATTCCAGTTCTGCTTGTAGAACAGTGTGTGCTCGCAGGTCATGTTTTTTGTTGAGTCAAGTTGAGTCAGTCAAAAAATAAAAAATTGTTAAGCAGTGACCTACATTCAATTTTAAATAATAGACATACAGTTTGTGCAGAATCTTTCAAAACAATAGAAAAGACAGATCTTTTAAAAAACGACATTGAACACGTGTGTGTGTGTGTGTGTGTGTGTGTGTGTGTGTGTGTGTGTGTGTGTGTGTGTGTGTGTGTGTGTGTGTTGTAACTAATGCATCTTCCCTTTATTTCAATAATAACATTTAACACGTTAGCTAATAATTCGGTATATTCAGTATAGAAACAGGCTCATTGTGTACAGTCAGTGCATCAGTGTAAGTTCGGGATGTGATTCACGTTATTTATCAGCCTCTCAAATAATATCAACTGACAAAATATCATTCAGTGTATTAAATATCAAAAGACTTCATTTAAAACCATTTAAATCTCAAAACTACTTTTACAACCAGACTAAATGAGTTTTGCCAATGCCTATACTGATTTTTAAATTTTCTAATACTGATATATAGGCTGATGAATATATTTTTAAAAAAATGTCTAAGATGTTTTTATCAAAACCCGTATGACAAAAAACATTAAAATGTAAAAATGTTGACTTTTAAATTTACAGTTAAACCATAAACGTTTATATACATACATTTATACATCAAAAAACCCAAATGCAACCGTACATACAGAACTTGAAATAAGAAATTTAATATTTTACAAACTTTTCTTCATTGTTTATTCTATAAAATAAACTTTATTTTACTTGCACTTATCTTTATTTTTAAAGTTTATTTTCACGCACATGGAGGAAGTAGAAAGCTTCTCCATTAAGTTTGTTCTCAAATATTTAAGTAACGTGAAGAAAATTTGAATTTCACAATAGGATCCCTCAGACAGAATAGATTATATAACACTATTGAAGAGTGAACAATAAAATACTTAATTGATTATATTTGAACAGCTTAATAGCTTCATAATTCACATTTTCATAAACCTGTGTCTGTTCCTGCTGCGTAACGCTGCAGTGTTTTATGACCACTCACAGGTTTGTATTTATGAGTTTCATGACCCTCGGGCTGTTGTCAAACAGTAAAACAGCATTATCTAATTTTAAAATCAGTGTAAACATGCATCATTCCTGAAAAATCTACTTTTTCCAAACACATTTTACGCTCGAGTGATTTCCTGTTAATTCTCCAGATGATCTGAATTATGTTGTTTCACAAAAAAGATTTAAAAAAACAGGTTTTAAGCCTGAAGAAAAATATTTTTTCATTTTTATTGCTTTTATCCGAGAATTAGAACAAGCTTGAAAACGACACCTGTCAAAAGTCCGGACCTGCGATGACACGTTAAGAAGAGCTGATCCATCTGAGACGACATTTTGTTTTCCTGTACACGACAACATCACGTGTGGATAAAACTCAAATTCAAAAGTCACACATTAAGAACATTTATCTCAAAGATTGTTTTGCTATGTTTTAAGTTTTAATTAGTTATTTGATGCCATCAAACAGGGCGACACGTCTCGTTGAAAGCTGAGACTGGCTCCTAATTGGTCGAGCTAGATCTTGCTACTGCAGCGTCAGCATCAGCACAAGATGACAGCACTTCCTGTTCGGGTTACTTTGGCTACATTTCTGGATGATGGGAGGAGGTGGGGTCGTGTCAGCCATCTTTAGTTTTAGTCTTTGTGAGGGACAAGTAACTTAGAGAAATGATAACAACTCATGAAACAGATTTTTTTTCTCATAACCATCATTGGTTTCACAAAAAAAATTTTTTTATGGCCCCTTGTTAACACAACACAACCCTGATATTTCTTTAGTTTCATATAAAAACCTTTGTCAGACAGACAGACAGACAGACAGACAGACAGATAGACAGACAGATCGAACAGGAAAGAGTGTGTTTGAGAGAAGACGGAGGGAAAGAGGAGGGGAGATATTTAAAACTTCTCATTTTAAATTCTGGGCCTGTTGAGTGAAGTTTAGCAGAAGTGAATCCTGACTGTAAGAAATTACACTCCACCAATAAAACATCACACACTGAGGAAGTTGTCTGTTGTTTTTGTGCTTGAAGGAGAACGATGAAACAACACTTCACGTTTCTGTCGAGAACGTTCAGAACGTTGTTAACCCGTGACATCACATCACCCCGACCCTTGAGTCTCACTTATGATCTGGATACTAAAGGTGAGCGGGCCATCAGGGCCCCTCGGCCTTGGAAGAGTCAGTGACTTCATTTACTTCTTAAAACACATTTTTATAATTTTATCCTTTTACTGCTTCTATGAGACATTTTTATTTATTGACTTGAACATTACTTTGTTTTCAACAACCTCAATATTGCTTCTTTCTTCTTTCTCCTCCAGTATTTGCTTGTTCATTTGCTGTCGAAGAACTTTGTAATCTCTGTTTTCAAAACTACTATATAAATACAGTTTATTGTTTTAATTATTATTATTATTATCTGGAACATGTATTTTGTTGGTTTTACTCATTTTAATATTCAGCCAAGAACAGGCAAACTTTAAAAATGGCCTCTTTGGAATTAGGTGAAGATGAATTTCTCCAGTTTTGTTTGAGGTTTAAACTCTCACATCTCGACGTGCACCAGTCTGCCCTCTGACCACCAACCTGAAATCACCCGCCATCAAACTCACAGACAGACACCGAACAACCTGCCTATTCTGGGTTTGGTAGCTGTTTCATAATTACAGAGTTTCGAGTCACTCAAGTCATTACCTACATCTGCCATAAAGAGGAATCTTAATCTTAATCTTTGAGGTTTTCGTCTTTGTCTGCTCGTCTGTCAGTGAGTAGAATTAAAACCTACTGGACACATGAGGACGGTGGAAGGCTGAGCTATTGGTCAGGAAAGAATCCATTACAATTTGAGTTCTGGAACAGAACTTTTTCAAAAACTTTATTAATAATTTATTAATCTTGATGGTGGAAAAAAAAGAACTGAATATTTTTCAAAATATCTAGACAGAGACCTCAAGAGAGTTTGTGGTGATGAGAGTCAACGTCGATGAGCTGTAAACAAAAACTCACGATCTCCGCAGATGAAGTTACATCCTGCCTCGTCTGCTGCTCCACCTCTCACCTGAATCCTGCGGATCATTTAGTTGCTGTTGTGAACACGTCTGAGCAGAGAACCTCCCACTGCGGGATCATTTATCTTGTCTTAATCTCAAACCAGTTTTAATATTCTCCAACATTTTAAATGTTCGAACTTTAATAAAACACCACGTGCACCAGAGAAATGTTTAAAGATATGACATCTAGACGGTCAGTTTTTTTTCTCCAGCCTCCTCGTCTGAGAATTCTTCTGAATCATAAAGAAAAACACGATTTTTCGGTGGTTTTTTTTCACTGGAGTTCAGGTGCAGCACAGGTAGATCCCCCGGGTGAGGCTACTGTAACACAACTCCCTCACAACAGTGAGTCAGCAGAGTGTTTCTGCCGCACACGTCAGACAATAAAGAGGCCGTAAACCGATATTAATCAAGATGTGGCTCATCGACTCTGGCACCTGGACGTCTGTGAGTGTGACAGGTCACATGAATTAGGATTTTCCTCTGGCAGTGTGGATTCAGTTTGGAAGAGAAGTTGTTCTTTTTAAAAAAAATAAAATACATGTAAACCTTCACCTCTGTTATAACGTTACATTTTAGAATTACAAGCGTTGTCCTTGATTAAAACCAGCCACACAAACACTGCTGGATGGTTTTCAATGCAGATGGCAGACAGCTGGAGCTCAAACTGTTAGTTTGCTTTTTACTGCTTCTTTAAATGTTTAGGATCTGATCAGTTTGTGCTGATGCATCATTATATGATAGAAACTAGAGGCTGATACCTGTGTACGTGTGTCACAATCATTTCAGTGCCTCAGGCCTTTAAACAGCACTGAGTGAGAATACGCCCGGACATGTCTAGTAGCTTGCCACACACTCAAGTACATGCACACACATAAATCTGCAAGTCTGAGATACACACACGCACACTCACACACCCACACAAACACTTAAAGGTACAGCGTGTAGAATTTAGTGATATCGAGTGTAGAAATTTCTTGTTGCAGCTGAACCCCCCTCACCTCACCCTCTCCTTCCAAACATGAAAAAGAACCTGTGGTAGACTTCAGTTGTCATAAAAACTCAAAAGGTGTTTAGTTTGTCCAGTCTGGACTCATGTAAAAAACATGGCGGCCTCATCATGAGGATTATTCTACATTAAATTTCTGCCAATAGTTTCCTTTCACCTAAATCTTACACACACTGGAGCTTTAAATGTGCAAGGCTGAGATACACACACTCACAATGTGACACTGAAGCTTCCATAAAACACACTCACAGTTAAAGCCTCTGTGCAGGCTGGTTTACAGCCCAGATAAGAGACCAGGGACTGTACAGGTACAATTAACAACTAGCTCAACAACATCGACTGTGACGAGGAGGAATTCTGTGAAATCTCACGTATGAGCTGCTCCCTGCAGAGATAAGCCCCACAGGTCACTTTACCCTGATGTTGGGTAAAGATTCCTTTACTGTCGCCACCTCCGAGCTTTACAAATACAATGCAATCTTTAATGATTCAACTGATAACTGTGTGTTATTTGTATTCTTGTCTTTGTGTTTATTGAGCAGCGGCTGTTCAACTCTGGATGTTTAAAATGTGCTGCATAAATAAACTTGACTTAATGACACATCCTCTCGCTCAGTTGTGTTTGTTGAACTGTTTTCTGTTTGAATGGAGGCAGAAACCTGGGGAGCTGTCAGTTCGGTGCACAGACACACTAGATTTTTTTGCATCTGTGCACTTGAGTGGTTCATTTGATATCCATCAGAGTAGTTATGTGAATTTAGCATAATTTATCAACTACTGAGAAATCAAACTTGTGGCATTGAATCTATTTAGTTTTGCATGTGTTATTTGAAACAGAGACCAGTCGTACTTAACTCAGTGATAATATGACAAAAGGCCTTTGTATCTCCTGTTCATTATTTACGACATGTGAGATGCAGATGGGGTCTGAGCTAAGTAAGTAACTAAGTGAAATTAGCAACTCTTCATTAGCTCTTTGCCAAAGAACACAAAGAGGCAGTGAAGTGCAGTTTGATCTGTGGCCAGTCTGGTGATGCAGGATGACTGTCACCAAAAGTGTCCACAAATCTTTTGCAAAGATTATAACTTGAAACTATTTTACAGGAAAAGATAAACCACGGATGAATGTGGACTTGGTTTGTTGAGGAACAGCTGGAGGTATTCATTCTCCAGCTGACGCACTTTAAAAACATCTGCACAGGAAGAGGGTGCAACAAGATGACGCACTTACTTGTGTCAGTCAGAAGTTCAAACGGTTGTAAGAACTAGTAGAAAACGTGATGGAGCTGCTGAAGTCATGTTTTATTAATTATATCAATAATAATGACAACTGTATTTGTAAAGCACTTTTCAATACAAGTGACAAAGTGCTTTACAACAAACAATATAAAACTCTATGACCTTTACCGGCTGGCTGCAGTGAAGGTCATAAGCCCTGCCTCCTCCATGTTAACAGACATGGACCAAACAAAAAAGTACAAGTTAAATAAATGTTTTATCAGGTTTGATGTATGTCTCATGTTTTAATTCCTCATTTGATGCTAAATATGGTGTGAAAGGTCATGAGAGCTGAGACTGACTCGCTGTTGGTCAGGGCCTCGATGGTGCGACTCAACTGTGCAGACTCCAAATGATATCACCGGCACAAGATGGCGGTACGTGTTCCCGAGATACAATCGCCTTTATTTCTGCACAGTGGAAGGAGGTGGAGACGTGTCATCCATCTTTATAAGCACATCTCTAAAGTTTGACTCTTAAATGAAAGTTAAAGTTTTGTGCTTTAAATATGTACAACATGATTTATCACACTTTGCTCTTAGCAGTACAACTTTTCCACCTTAAACAAGCGTAATAATGTTCGAACTATATTTTGAGAGAATATTTAGAACAAATTTTTAGCCAGTCCCCATATCTGAAGACTTTCCCTGTCTGGTCAGTGGTCATGTGTAACAAAAAGAGGAAGAAATAGAAAATAGTCACAGTGCACAGCTTATCGTAACCACTGACACTGCACATGGCCTCTTTGCATTTAAAGAAAAACATTTTTGGCAACAGGGTTTTTTGTTTTTCCATAATTTCACGACCAAATTTACTGTTTTACCAGCTGGTTTTATATTTTCCCTCCATTATTCTTCTACCTCTAAAGAATGGCTACCTGGGACAGTTGGAGTACAGATTATTGAGTTTTAAAGAAGATGTACCACTCGTGATAAAGTATTCAAGTTGTCATCTCGAGTTACATGTTGAAATTGTGCTTAAACAAATACTCACATAAAGAGGCAGTGAAGAAGTGTGTTTAACCAAGTCGGTGACAAGTGAGTCGACTTGTGCGCTGACACGTGCACACACACACACTCACACGTTATGCATTGGGTTATTTTGGAAGTAGCTGGATTGATAACATTTACATAAGTTGAATGTCAGATCTATTTTTGTTGCAGTGTGTTTGTTGTTGAGCAATTTCAGGTTTTTGTAAAATGTATTGATGCCAAAAAGGGTTAAAATCAAAAACTCTCTTTAGCAAATGGGCTTTTAAGAATGTGAAACCAAATAATGGAACATTTGCAACATAACATAAATAAGATATAATAGTATTCACGTGGTAGATGACAGATTTTGTCATTTTACTGCTTGATGTGTGGCCACTGTCCCTGATCTTGTTGAGCACTTTGTAACAATGTTAAGAAAAATGTAAATAAAATAAATTGAAATTGTGTTCATAGATAATAAGATAATATATCACCACTCAGTTAAAAACCTATTTGTTCAGTGCTGAGGATTAAAATACATCTAGGATCCTTTAAATCAACACTTAAATACATAAAGTGGAAACATTAACCTGTGTCACTAAAAGGTTTCAACGTGCTGCGTGAGAACAAAGCTTGTGCAACACATGTGGATGTGCCACATGTGAAGGGTTAAGAGTGAGCTTTGGTTAAAAAGGAGAAGCTTGTTGCTGTGGAGAGACACACAAACACACTCAGTGGTGAGGTTTCTGTTAAGAGGGAGCGCACCGTCTTTCTTGTTTAGACAGACCATAGGGACAATAGGCGGACATGTTGAAATCTGAAACTGCACAGTCACACTCATGCTGGCGTTTTCATGTATGATATCATCGGGAAGTGCCGCAATCTGTTGTTGATTGTGCTTTAATTTGTTACGCCAATGATAATTACTCCAAATAAAAATCCAAATTACTCGCTGACGTTAAATTTACACCCGTCTCACATACGTAAATGTTTGACAGGCAAACCTTCACCATAATGAGCAAAACATATGATTTAATAAACGATGCTGAGGCACACTAAGAAACAGCTTTGAAAATCAGGTTTTTATTATATTTGCTGCCATTCTGTACCTTCAGTTTAGCTTTGTGTTTATAGTTTGTGTTGTGTCATGTTGTCGTACCCTTATTATTTAGGATTTAATAGTGTGGGACATTCAAATCTACTGGTGTCAAGCCTGATCCTAACAGTGAGAACAAATGAGAACATTATGGATCCCTGCGGAGACACAAGAGCAGACAACCACAGAGCAGAGTTTTCCTTTCACACAAATGGTGGAGCGTCCGAGTGGAGGCAGGAAGTGACATACTAACTCCGCTATGGAGAGCCCCTGATTTTCTTCAGAACACACAGTCATCGGTTCTCATCGCCACAAACTCTCTTGACACGTCGGTGTCTCCCACGTGTGTCTCATCACGTACTCACTGGAATATATTGTGTTTTTGCGTCTGTCCTGCGTTAGAAGCCTCCTCAACCCCCCATCTGGCTCACAGTGAATCCAGCGGGGGACCCCCTCCCATATCGACATGGACATTACACTCGGAGGCCAGGCGCATAAGATCCGCAGAGACCGTGTGAGTTCAGTGCATGTCTGACAGCAGCCATAGTGTTAAAAGATGAGTCACAGTGGGGTAAGTAGAGACAGGAAGCTGGTCGATGGGAAGGGCTGAGTCACCAAGCAACAGCTCCTCATTGGTTGGAACATGAGCCAATAGCAAGAGAGCTATAGGGAACCAGTTTTGTAGCTATTGTAATGGCTTTGCAGAGGGACGAGCAAAGTTCGCTAAAAAAGAAATTGGTCATCTAAACCCAGGTTCGCTCTGAAGAATTCAAAACTCTATGTAAACATGTTATAGAAACAGCAGTCAGGTTTACGTGGGTTTGAGCTCATGTTGGGACTCAAGCAAACTCTAAAACAGACTCAAAGTGTGCATTAATTCAGAGTAATATCATGATTGCCTGGTTAAAGTATTAGGATAAGGAATAAAAGATCTAAAATTACAGCGAAAAGTGGAAGGAATTAATACAATACGGAAAAACATCGATCATATCAAAACCAAGATCAGAATACAGGGTGGAATTTCGCAGGATTCTACGGTTAGCGTTTGACGATCGATGTGCCGAGTGCTTGGTGCCGACGCTCAATCGGCACAACGACAATATAATAACGATATAATAGCGTATAATAGAAGTAACGACAATAATCACAGTGTCATGCTCGGGACACACAATATGGTGAGCTTTCATAGCTATCAGTACAATGCTAAACTGACGTACGCTACAAAAAAAATACAATCAGATTAAAACCGAAGTGGAAAAGGAGGCCCAGGAAGAAACTGCAGCAATAAAATATTAACAGACAGAGATAACATAAGGTCAGTTAAGTGCATAGATAATTCAAATGTAGTTTAGTTTAATATACTGAGAGTAAAAGTGTTTGTTTCCTAAACACATTAGAAATAAAGAATCAGTCAAAGAACGGCGGTGACAGCAAATAAGTTTAATATCTTCAATATCAAACTTTTGGTTTAAGAATAAATGTGTTGTATTAGAGGCATTGGTGTTATCCAGGGTGGGTTTGCTGATAAAACAAAATCCAACGCAGGCTATGAAAGTGAAACTTAAAAACCAGGGAAGGGCGTGTTACACAGACACACACACACACACACACACACACACACACACACACACACACACACACACACACACACACACACACAGTACAGTTTTAGGAGCATGAGAGAAATTTTCTGGGAAGTGTTATTCAGATAGAGAGGGAGAGAAAGAGAGACAGAGACTCACAGTTAATTGTTGTTGGTTCCATGTTTCGGGGGAGGCGGTTTATCTTTGGATTTGTCAGGGACTTTCATGTGGAGCAGGAATTTAGACACAACAAGAATCACAACACGATGAAATAACATATTATAAAATACACTGTGAGGAATGTAAAGCTACCATTTAAAACCTTTATTGACCGTTATCACATCATGTACTGCTTTAGAGATCAGTTATAGATCATTCATAATAACCATTGGGCCTGTAGATGAAGATAATCCCCATCTTTAACAACTCTATCAAGCATTAGGAAATGTTTTGTCAACCGTTGTAAAAACCATTAAGAGCAGTAAACCAAGTCAGGTTGATAATTACTGTTAGATTACAAGCAGGGTTTCCTGTCATTTAAATGTTCTCTCTGGTACGCTTACGTTCTGACTCCAAACTGATCTAAGGCTTTTAATCAGTTCACAGAACAGAGTCATGTATCGACTCCCCTGCTTCGATGAAGAGAAAAGTGAAACCAAGAAAACTTCCAGCGAAGATGACTCTTTGGGAAAAACTTAGAAGAGGCATGTGAGTGCGAGACACCGTTTGTAGGAAAAAGCCATTTTGAGCAGGCGGCTCATTCATGTTGTCTTAATGGGACTCAGAAGAATCTCCGGCCTGGCCCAGCAGAAGAGGATAATCATGCTCTCAGCTTCGGGCTTTGTTGATTCAGGCCTGATCTGAAGTGATTATCCTGTAATGAGAGGGGTTTTACAGACAACATCTTAATGTCACAGACTGGACCGGAATCTTTGCTGATTTCAAATCGCAAATATCAAACAAGCGCCACCAACCGGATGTTACATACTTGTGTTTAGAGCTGAAACATGGCTGTTAGATTTGTCTCCTGTGCCAGGTGGACAGTAGAGAAAGAGGACACATAAAGTGAGACAGACAGTCTCAATTTATGATTTAAATAATTTAAAATCAGTTGAGATTAGAAAATCCTCTTGTGCAGCAGGCATTAGCTTCCTCCTACTTTCAGGTGGAAACATAAAATACCAATAATGATTATTGGAATGGAAATTGGAGTTCACATTTACCAGCAGCCTCAAAACAAGAATCCATTTTTTATTTGGAAAGTCAGAGGAGGAACCGGCTACTCCACCTTGCAGCCTCAGCATGATCACAGATTAACCTCAGACTGAGACAAAGATCCTCACCGATTGGTCCAAACAGGAATAAAGGCGGGGCATACAGTGTGGTGTGATTAACCGTAAATAGAGACAGATCCCTGCGGAAAGTACCAGAAGATTTTAGATGAGCCAGGAGTCAGGATAGGGTCAAGTGTTTTATTGTGTGTGAGAGTGCATGTGTATGTGTGTGTACTTGTTTTTGTTAGGACTCCTTAGGACCTTTTCCAGCATAAACACTGACTTTGTGAGGACCAGTGGTAAGGTCCTAGTTCAGGTCAGGGACAAGATGTGTGACGTGTGTGTATTTTTCTTCCCTATTTAAAGAAAAAGATGCATCACTTGTTTCAGAAGAGTAATTACCACCAATGACATCGGACTCTTAATGAATCGAGGAAACACTTATTTTGGCAGAAGAGGAAGTTGAAGAGAGTGACGGTCATTGTCCGGCTACGAGTTCATGAATTATTGAGAATGAGTTAAAAAGAAAAAGGAATTCAAAGTTAAGGACGGAGAGAAACAGACACACACACACACACACACACACACACTCTTGTCACATGAACAGCCCATTGTTTTGCTTTTAGTTGGCTCAGTGACACATGTTTTCCGTAACACAGGAGGATTTTAGATGCAACTGACCTGACAGGAAGAAGATTCTGTGTCCACATTAAAAAACATGTGTCACATGTGGCACAAAAAATCCACACACAAATAAGCAAGACCTGCCTGTGAGGGATCAAACACTATCCGTCTTCTTTAAATGGCGTCCGGCTCTAAACACTGAATTTACTCAACTCTACGAACATGAACACATACTTTGATGATGATCGTGATAACATAACAAGATGACGGATTATCGGTCATCCCCAGGGTTTCGTCCTGATTCATGCTGATTACTATTCTGCTGATTATAACTCTTTTAAAGGGAGAAAAAACATTTCTCTGCAATGAAAATAATGTTTAGAAATAATGATACTTCTGCATCACAGGCGACGTTACAATGGCTAAAAATAAATGACTCATATAGAGAAGAGAAAATGAAAAGCCACAGTCCCCTGCTGTGGTGTTTCTACACTTGTTTTAACATATTTATCAGAAAGCACCACTCACATTTACACAGTTTGCACTGTTTCCTCAGTTTGTGGTTGACCTTTTGAGTCATGAACTGAATAATGACTTACAAAGTGGTAAACTCACGTCATGAACCCCACTTCCTCATTTGGACCGTCTTGGTTTCCATTTCTGGGAAGTCACGGTATCTTAGAGGGCAACTCGTTTTACCTATACTTGTTCTGTTTACTTCCATTTTCTCTTTTAAAAAATATATATTTTTGAAATTAATTTCCAGTCTGTGTGTGAGGAACAATTTATGCTGACTTGTCCAACAAACTACAGCTATGACCCTGTAATAAAATACCTAATGTACCCAAGACAGCAGCAGGTCAATGTTTGTCTTAAAGGTTCAGTGTGTAGAATTTACAGACATCTAGTGGTGAAGTCGCATGTTGCAGCGGAACACGCCTCACCTCATCCTCCCCTTCCAAACATGGAGAACCTGTAGCAGCCTTCAGTTGTCATTAAAACTCAAAATGTTGTTTAGTTTGTCCAGTTTGGATTACTTAAAAAAAACATACTGGTGTAAATAAAACAACAATTTGTACAATTTAGATGAAACACACAGTGAAAACATCAGTAGGATTATTTTATATTCAGCTTCTGCCAATAGATCCCTGTGATCTTACACACTGAACCTTTAAATAGTGACAAATCACAAACATCAAACCATTTCCTCATCTTACAAGATGGAGTCGGGTCCAATATGCAACCTATATATTAACATAATCAACATAAATGAAGAATAAAGTGTAATTAAAAGCTTAAAAACAGCTGATTTTTATGACATAAGGCAAAAATTAGGGGGGAAGCAAAGGATCTATGAAGGAAAGTGTTTAAACCCTTTGAAATAAATGGTCACATTGAGTAGATTTTGAGTTCAACCTTTTCTGTGTTAAAACCACATCAGACGACATTCATTATTTTGATCGTCGTCGTGGTCTAGTTAGAACGACGGTGAATGGTTAAAAGAAAACCTGCGTCAATTGTTGTGATGCTTCAGAAACCAGAAGCCTCTTTATTGGCCTCCTGTGTTTAACTGTTAACCCAAACAACCACCGGTGAACCCTCTGTGGACAAAGTGGCTCTATATTGATCGCGCGTCTCTTCTTTTGCTCTCAACCGACAAAAGATTTAAAGTTAGTGAAAAAGCAGCACCTGAAAGACGAGTCAGGTGAAATGAGGTTTCAGGATCTGGAGTGATGCAGATGAGTATGAAAACGTCCCTACATAGATATTTAAAGTGGAACTCGTGCAATCCAGTGATTTAGTTCTGCACTTTCAGTCCTAAAAATTGAGGCGGTGAATTCAGAAGTTCAGAGTCACAAGCACATCCTACATTGCCCCACAGTTCATCAGAACTAGAGACGGGATTTATGGCTCTTTGGAGGGAGCCGGATCTTTGGGATAAAGGCTTATAATAAAGATTAAAGGTGCTGTAAAAAAAAGTTGTTGGTCAGTAACGCCATGTCTTGTTTAAGTGCAAATTTTAGAGATATACGTTTCACACAAGTTGAGTTTTAAAATGCCTGTGCAAATTGTTTGTGGAGATTTAAATTAAATTATCTTCTGGCAAATATTGCACTTAGCCTTACTGTCTGCCTCAAGCCAAAAGTGCATCCAAATGCTGCTCCCTTTTCTTTGGCTCATTTTGCAGAACGATGACGGACGGTCCTCCCCCTCCTTCAGGAGAGGTGAGTGTAAGGAGTAGTACAACTGTGAATGTGACTCAAAGTTAGCTTCAGTGAGTCAGATATTAGCAGAATAGGGAGAGAGGTAAGAGAGAAGGGTTCAATGCACGGACACCGGAGGTGACACAACACGCTCACCGAGATACGTCAGCACGTCGTCCATAATTCATCTTGTCTTTATAATTCATCTTGTCATGAGAGATGGGATTTATGGCTCTTTGGAGGGAGCCGGATCTGTGGGATCCGTTCATTTCAAAGAGCCATTCAAAAGACTGGCTCATTTGGCTCATTTTTATATTTATTCACTTTTAAGAAGCCAGCCTGGGGTTAATTCATTTTATCCTGGAAATAATCACAGGGAGGAATGATGGGCTGAGATTTGAATCTGAATAATTTCGAACTCAGATCGCAACGCATATGAAATAAGCGCTCCTCCCCGTGCTCTCTCCGTCTCACTTAGTGGAGGAGCAAGGTGGAGCTTGTGTGAGCATCTGTGTGAACCATAGGTGTGAACTCAGGGAGAGAGAAAAAAAAAAAGAACGGCTCCCGACCAAACGCGACTCGGTTCCCATCGTTTATGTTAATGAGCCGGTCAAAAGATTCGGT
Source organism: Paralichthys olivaceus (assembly GCF_024713975.1). Taxonomy (NCBI): domain Eukaryota; kingdom Metazoa; phylum Chordata; class Actinopteri; order Pleuronectiformes; family Paralichthyidae; genus Paralichthys; species Paralichthys olivaceus. The sequence continues at coordinate 20,005,535 of NC_091106.1, forward strand.
TCATTCGTGAACGTCAACACTCTAATCAAAACCTTCCGGCCTGGTGAATGACCACATCGTTCAAACCCTCACACCCACACTTTCAGAGCCAGGCTGGACTATGACAGCTCCAGACAGAAGATGCTGTGTGTCCTGTGAGAAACAAACTGAGCTTGATGTGGAAAAAAATCTGTGGAATATCCATCTCCAATGATTGTCTCATTTCTTTCTGTAATTACTTCTCCCTGAGTAGATTTCCCGCTCAGTTCTACGCTTTTTAATCTCAGCACAGCACAATATTGCGCAACACAATGCAACTGGAAGAAACACAACACGATGCAAAAACACAACAACAGGACAATCGACGAAACGCAACGCTTTGCAACACAGACCCTCAAAGCACAACGGTGCATCTAAGATAAATAAAAACTAAATGAAAACCTTATCATTGATGTTGCATGAGCCTTTTAGCGTTTCACTTCATTCAGGTGTATCTCTCATCATTCTCCCCCGAGTTCAGTGCAAAATAAAAGTGTTTTCGTAGCGTTTCGTTGCCCGAGGTGGTGGAGCAGCTTTGATACATCTGTTTTTGAAGATGTGAAAGCTTTTGATTCTGAAACCTGTGGCAGGGTTTTTGCAACAGCACCTGATTTTCAGCCTAAGTGGAGTTTAAAAGATCTTTCAGCGGCTTCACGGAGATTAGACGTGTTTGTCTGCGTTCTTGCCTCACGGTCTCACAGTCAAACAGCTGATGAAATGTTGCAGAGGCACGCGATGTGACACATGACAGGAGAGGACGAGGTGTCGTGGAAGAAAATCTTCACGTGTCTCAGCTCAACCAGAGCTCCACATTCATTTATTCAACCATTTCCAATCTTCACTCATCCAATAAAGCTGCTGCATGGGACTATTCACAAGCACTTTCCATAACGTGATCCAACATTTCTATGAGTACTGTTCAAATAAAATTTCTTCTGGTAAAATTAAGGTTATTTCATTTTAAAATATGGTTTTGATAATCTAGTAAATGCACCACAGCTGGAGCTGATCTTGTTTGACTCACTTTCTCTAGTGAATCACTGGAAATGTTCCAAACCAAGTAGCTTTTCTACTGGAGAGGTTCAGCTCAGCAGTGGTGCATTCGGTGCCAAGCTCTCCATGGTCCTGGACACGTAACGGTTTCACGTCCAGCATTTGGTCCAAATTTATGGACTAAATTTGTTTATTCTATGTTTGGTGCAAAAACAAACCATTGTAATCTGTTACCAGAGTTGCCAATGCAGCATGGAGTGAAGTCTTCACAATTAAAACACATTGAAATAGTTAGATAGTTAAACTTCACTTGTCTGCACTATTATCAGAACCTTAGCCAGAATTTTACAAATACTGCAGGTCCACCCAATGCAACTTACACATATACATAGTTGTCAAATTAAAAAAAAATTAAATGTTGGACTCTGCAAATAAAATGTTCATCTTGTGTAAGATTTAAATTTTATGTTTCAAAAAAACTCACTGTCTTCAATGGCACAGGCAACATCAGGCAAAACATGGGCTGCATTCAGTTTCCTGTTTGAAGCTCTTGACTTTCTTTACATGCAAATAACTGGATTCATTTATTTGTAGAAAACTACATGAAAATTATATTTTCAAAAAAGGAACAGATTTGATGTTGATTTGAAAACAGATTTGAAAATCTTTTTGACATGTCTTTAACCAAAGAGGGATAACATCTTATTTTGTTTTGGGAAATATCAGGAGACAGAGTATCACTGAATCTCACTGTGAGTCACTGAATGACGTGTTTGCTCTATTAAACGCCAGCAATTATATGTTGTGTGAGACAAACCTGTCATTAACCCTGAGGGCACGGCAACAGCGCCTCTCAGAGAAGAGTTAAAAACTGCCTCAATATTTTCTCCATGGTTCAAACATTCAGTTTCACTGAGATTTACAATTACACACTTTAAGCATTTATAAGCTACAGATGTGTATTTGTCAAATGTAAACAGACGGACTCCCAACAAACTGAGTCTGCACACTTTTGCCCCGACAGACTCACGCGGCTTCTGTCACACTTGCATGTTGCTTTAACTGGGAGAAAAAAAGTTTCACAGAATATGAAGTGAGAAACGGAAGATAAGAAGAAGAAGTGGCTGTGTTAACATCATCCAGGAGGGGGGGGGGGGGGGGGGGGGGCACCTTGGACAGGTCGCCAGGGTGTCACAGGATCGACATGCAGAGACAAACAACCCACACCTATGAACAACTCAGTCTGCACGTCTTTGGACTGTGGGAGGAAGCTGGAGTAGAAAACCAACTCAGACAAGGGGAGAACTACACATAGAAAAGAACCAGGATTCGAACCAGGAACCTTCTGGCTGTGAGGTGATGGTGCTAACCACGAGGTCAATGTACATTAAAGCAAACAAACAATAAGAAAGACACTCGGTAAAGAACCTAAGCTGCACCACATTTCACACACTCATACATTAGTTCTTCAAATATGGGAAAACAATGAAAATGTTAAAAAAATGCCTGATTACTCATTGTTAAAGAAAGTGAAAAATAATTCCTCGATCCGCACCAAAACTTTCTATCATCTTCTCTGACCCTTATGGCATCCTTCAACCAAGTTCCCTGGAAATCCGTGCAGTTGTTTTTGTGTAATCTTGCTTCCAAACAACCCAAAATACCAACAAACAAACAGACGGGGGTGAAAACAAAACCTCCCCCGGCGGCTGAAACCTTGTTTGCACAGACAAAACACGACCCGGGGACGTCCAGTGATTCGTAACAACAGCAGAAACCGTGTGTGATTTTAATCCTGTTTTTGCAAAGTAACAAAGTTCCTCCCATGTGCAGCTCTTTGTTGAAGACAGAGGATCCTGTGTTGTCGTGTCAGCATCCACACACATCGTCTTTCTTCCGTCATTTAAAAAAAACACATGGAGGCAGGAGGGGAAAAAGGTTTAGAAACACAACATCAAGCCCCATGAGAGTCCACAACGTTCCTGTCAGAGCTTTGTGCAAGTGTGAAGGTCGACAAACTAACAAACGTGCAAACTTGTCTCGTCTTCAGTTTTATATATGAACAGGGTGTTTCATGGATGTAGAGTTTATACAAGTGTTAATCCCACAGTTCTGTCTGATATGAAATATGTCAGTGAGTCGCTGAAAGGCAGCTTCAGGCTTCAGGCCTGTGAGAGGGCCTACGTGCTGCATTCCCTATTCAGAGGAGCAGGGGTTTGTGGGATGTTGCTGTAAACAGGAAGTGAAGTTGAGCATGAGAGCCGCTACAGGAAGTGCATCAGTCAAACAAGATTTATCATTTCCAATAACTTCGGCTTGTTGCCTTTTACAGTAAGTGTTCACACACAATTTTTATGTGCAACAGTGACTGTGTGCTTTCTCATTATTGTTCCATCAGTGCAACGTCTGTTTGGCACCATTTCCTCCACCACATTTTTACCTTATGAGCTTTCAACTAAGTACAGTCGATAAACAACCATTGCAATTATTGTAATTTTTTTAAATCCATACTTGTTTTGCTTTCTATACTTACTTTGTTGTTGTTAATATGCTATATAACCAAGTCTGACTTAATTTAAACAAATATCCAGGTTTAACTTTAGATCCTAATTTTTGTAGATCACAGTAAAATGATAGTAAAAAATAAAGTAGTATTTAAAATATTAGTAATAAAACAAAGTCAAAAGAGTCAAGTTATAATTTAGTTATTAACCCTTTGGAGTCTACTCTTGTCTTGGGTTGAATTAGAATACTTAATTAATAAGTAATTTAGCTTTTTGACTTCGTGGATCGATCGATCATCCTAAAAAAAAAACAAGATATAACCATTGTGATTAGAGATTATTAGAGGAGCTGGAAGGAAGATTCAAGATTCACTTGTTTCTAGTGCTAAGCTAAGCTAAGCTAAGCAGCTGTAGCTATCATACTTGAATGTGGTACCAATCTCCCCACTCAACTTTCCTCAAGAAACAAATAAGAATAACATAGTACGTCAAAGTAATCCTCTAATCTGAGTACCTGGAAATGTAAAGGCTCATTTATACTTAATGTTAGATACATCGCTTTTGTCTGTTTATTCTTCTGTCTTTTCGTACATTTGAGGACAAGGACAGATTAATGAACATTAGCATAAAATACCAAATGTTGGTGGCAAAGTTTGCAAGAATGTTAATTTACATCGGCTATCCCTGTACAGATAAAAAAAACAAAAAAAAGAATGTGAGATTACAAACAAACAAATACTACAAATACACAAATAGAAAGACGGACATGACCAGGGTTTGGTTTTAGATCCTTCATTATTCCATACAGGTTAAGTTGTGTGTTTTAAATCGGGGCCTGTTTTGGTTCTCTGGGTGTTTTGTATTTCGGTTAAACTCAGACACATGTCCTCATTGACTCATGGCTGCAGTGATTGGTCTCACGGTCTCTTGTGCATATCTGGTTCGTTTGGGCCGCTTGAGTTAAATTGCTTGTGTCTGAGTGAGCTCTTACGTTTCACTGGTGTCCTTTGCAGCGGTTTGGTTAAGCTGGTTGTGTCTCCTTCACTGTGGCTGGGTTGTGGTTTGTCTCCTCTTTACTTGGATTTGTTAAGTTGACTCTGGAGCTTCTAGCTCGATTTGCCTCAGCGAGTCCGGCGCTGCATCTCTGCTTCAGTGTGGCTGATGTAACACTGAGCCAAAGAGCTGCAACTCTACAGTGCTGCTCATGGAGATGCTTTGATAAAGACGGGCTCATATACTGTATGTGCATGGACACACACACACAAACACACACACACACACACACACACAAACAGAGGAAAATTCTCTCTGAGAGCCGCGGCCTTTTGAAGAAAAAGAAGAGGAACTGTCTTTTTGCAGCAGCGCTAATCAAAGGGACATAGTGCATCATAGGAAGTGCTCTGCATTTTAATGAGGGGATGTGAATAAAACGTACCGGGGTCATATGATGTAGGCTTCTGCGTAAAGAAATTTGCCTTAGACAAAATATATTGCAGAAGAAATGCAAATAACCGTCTGCCCTACAAACAAGTGTGTGTGTGTGTGTGTGTGCATGTGTGTGTTGAAGAGGAAGATGTGAGTTTTCCCATTTACACAGAGGGTCTGTCGATTCGGCCCAAAACAGGAAAAGCACAACTTCCTCAAAATACAACCCTTTTCTCCTTTAACAGATACAACCGCTCTTATTTCGCTCCCTCTTTTACTGTCTCTCCCTTTTTTCCTTTTTTTTTTTTACCGCAATGCCAAATATATAGTATGACTAAGCACTGTAGCTGTGATATCTCATCTTATTTCATGGGTGTAGAACTAGAACGTTACGTTATATCTGGATGTGGATTCATGCTCATACTGTTGACCTGTAATTAAAGCTATAACTGAAATTTGTCTCTTCTTACTTCAGCCGTCAGTTCAGATTTTGGGTGAATTTGTATCATAGCTGATGTCATCCACCGAGGAGGTTATGTTTTCACCCCCGTCCATTTATTTGTTGGTTTGTTTGTTTCGCATGGATTTTGATGAATCTCGGTGGAGGGATGAGACCTGGGCTAAAAAAGAACATATTTAATTTAGGTGAGGATCCAGGCGAAGGGGTAGATTCAGGATTTTTTTAAATGATGGACAAAAATCTGACATATTTAGGGGACTGGTATTTGTGTGTGACATTTGGTGCAGATCCAAATAGAAATAAAGATCTAGTAGATTTAAATAAATCTGATAGTAAAATACATTTGTGTGGATCAGTTGTTTTTTGTTGATAGTACTTGTAAATGCAGGTTTTGACTTGTAATTATTACATTTTATTGTTGTTTTTAACTCAAGTATCTTAATGTCTTCCAGCTCAGGGAGCTGAAACACACACACACACACACACACCCAAAAGAAAACAGTTAATAGAGGAAGAGAATAGACTGGAGGTCTCTGACCACAGCATCCTGAATACGTTTTCCTCTTGCCCCAAACAAAGCAAACACAGCCGACGAAGCCCAGAGAGACACAGTAAGAGAGGAAACAACAGTATGTGTACATCTGGTTCCTGCTGTGTTTTACTGAGGTGTGAATTACAGCCAAACCACTGAACTCCACAAAGTACACCCATGTTTAAAAGTGAGCGTGTTAATGGCCCCATAGCGTGGTCATTTCATTCAGTGCATTTTAATTAAGAAGGAGAACAAAAGTCTTTAAACCACGTTCTGACCCTGTTCCTCTTTAAGACAGGACGTCAGGTTGAGTTGATGAAGACAAACCCCCTCTCAGGTCTTTATCATGTTAGTTGATGTGCTTTAGTGAAGCACAATCAAAAAATTCCATTAAATTGTAATTTAATTACTGTACACAAATTGTTATACAATGAACCTGGGGCATTTGGGGGACCCCAGGGGGTCTTGGGTTTGTGGCAGTCGCCCTCATTCCTCTATACGCGGGTCTGTGAGCACAGATTTGAAGTTGCCTTGGTGTGTAAACTGTGGCATTGAAGTAAAAACAGGTTTGCTTAACGAGCCATAACCAAAGAAGCTAATCAATTTGCAAAGTGAGAGCTGGTGGATGTTTGTGCGGAGGCTCGTTCAGATGATCACAAGATATGGGTCCAAAAGGTTAACACAGTCAGGCGTTTATAAACCTCATATAAACATGATTAAAAGATTTATGACACACTAAAATGTAGATATAAGTGCTCATTATATATTTGTCGAAAAACACGAATAGTCTAGTATTTTTTCCTCTAAATATTATTCTCCGTGAGACATTTTTAAAAGATCTGTATATAATCTAATTTAACAAAAGCCAACCGGCTGCATGAAAGTAGAAATAGTATTTTGCCCTCACACCTTGAACCACAAAGGGTTAAAACAGTTACTTCTCTCTTTCTCTGCAGATGGAGGAATCCACCCTGCTGCTCTGACTCATGCACACGTGTGTCAGTGTGTGTCTGTGTGTGTCAGTGTGTGTCAGTGTGTGTCTGTGTGTGTCAGTGTGTGTCTGTGTGTGTCTGTGTGTGTCAGTGTGTGTCTGTGTGTGTCTGTGTGTGTCAGTGTGTGTGTGAATGCAGGAGGCCTTTATGTGCATGACCAAATGTTTGTGTGTGTGTGTGTTAATGAGTTATATGAATGTGTATTTGTGGAAGACATAATTATCTGAGCATGTGTTTGTACCAAGCTGTGGAAGGCACCGTACTTTCCGTGTCCTGCAGATGAGCACATGCACGCACACGCACGCACCAACACACACACACAAGAGGACAAGTGAAAGAAAATAACGAGAGTCTGCTTCAGACAGTTCAGACAAGTATAGGAAAAAAAAAAAAAGTGTCCTCATTGCACCTAAATTAACTTTAATGCCAACAAAGTACAATGACCTGAGATGAACTGAGGAGGCTGGTGATGGATCGTGCAGAGATTTCACAGAAGAATGTCTAATGAGTTGACAGTTTGTAAACATATCTTTCACTATATCTTGGTTAAGAGTAAACTCTCAGAAGGACGTGCAGTTTATGGTTTAGTGGACATGTTTATTTTGTCCTGTCTTTGTGTTAACAGGCTCGATGGTCTATCAGTCTAAGATTTAGAGGATTAGGACACAATATTTATAGTTGTATAACAAAATTCACAACACATGAATACTACACTGAAGTAATTATTCCTCCTTGTCCTGCTCTTTTCAGTCTAACTATGATGTACTGTGCTTCTGTTGCAGCTTAGAGTGGAAACACAAAGAGAGAGGTCATGAATATTTAACGTTATGCAGAAAATCTAAGATTTAAAAGTCAGTTCTCTGGGGTTTTAAGAAGCCAACGACATTTTGTGTGGCTGAGAGAGATAAAGTTAATCTTTCTCTAAGAGTAGAGGAAGATTAGCTTTATCTCCCTCAGAAAGATTAGATGTGTTTTGTCATAGAAGTCTTAATTTGTAAAGATGTAGCAGTGAAACTATTGAAGATATATAACATCAACTTAAGTGCAATGCCTCGAAATTGTAAAGCACTCGGCTCAATAACTGAACTAACTGAACCTATATACAATAAATCACTCATGCACTTCATGTAAAAAGATTTATTTACAGTAATAAAAGCATTTGAAAGAAATTATCATATTACAAATATGTTCAGTGTACGATAACAGTACAGAAACCAAAAAAATAATATTGCTACAGATGTACTGGGTCATTTGGAGTTATTAAGTTTGTTATATCTATACACACACGCTCTAGCAGATGCATTTCTGTACAACATTGCAGCAAAGCACAACACACCCCAGGCCCTCTTCATACCAAACATCACCAGGCATCACGGGGGATCCGTTCACAAGTGGTCAGCTCCGAGTACGTCAGTTCACAACCGACAGAAACTCAACGTAGGTCTCCAGTGACGACTTGTGATCGGATCTCCCTCCCCAGTTCTATATACAAAGAACAAATGCATTGTTGTTTTTTAACCGGCAGGAGGAAACAATGCTCCACCCGTGTCTAGTCCGTCAGAAAATTTAAAAAAGAAGAAGAAGAAGAAATCCAAACAATACAGACCGGGGCCATTTATTCGAGCAAAGCAGATCAGGCAAGATCTTTGACACTTTTAACTCTGTGAGCTTTCTGAAATTTTTAGACGTTGTGGACAAAAACCAGCTTATGAAGTTTTTAGTTTGCAACTGAGTACAAACTTCTGTTTACACGAAAGACATGAATAAGACAGGCTGTCCTTCAAAGTAGCCCTTAATGACAAACACTAAATATGTAAAGTTGACTCTCCTCTGAATGATTCTCCTGTTCCATTGATCCTAAAAGCTCAGAACAAACAGAAATCTGCAGAACGCTGCTCCAGCAGTAAAACAATGAATTTCACACTGTGACTGTTTCTGTCCCGTAACAAATACTAAAGTTAGACGTGAAGCAGCACATCAGCAGGTTTCCATATCGGTTTCAGAGGACGGTAATTCATCTTTCAGTTTCCTCCCTGCCATGCTCTCCTCTCACTCTCCGGCTGTAATACAGTACTTCAAAAATGAGGTCTTAGGTTTCACATGGCACAATATCACGAACATGAAGCATTCACAGCGCTCTCAGCGTCACAGCGGGGGGGGGGGGGGGGGGGGGGGGGGGGGGGGGTCATGTGATCATGTGTGATGAAAATTAAAAGTTAAGTTGAATACTTTTAACAGTATAACTTTTTTGGTACCTTGACATTGGTTGGCAACTGCCAATCTACCGAACAGTAGAACTGGCTCTACGGGCAGGGGCAGCTTTAAAAATCTAAAATCTTAAATATTTTAAAATCTATTCCAGATAAAAATCTCTAATTCTACTCATATGAAATATTGGAAATCATAAATATGAGCTACTCCAATAAACAGTTGACAGCCATGGCCAGATTATGAGATGACAGGTTCAAGGACACAGATACGATAGACGCCACCACTCCTTACTAATAGGATCAAGACTGTTCATGGTCATTTTTCATCTCTTTGCGTTTCCTCGACTCGTCATTATATTCGGGATGCGTCTCATCTTGTGGATTTTAGCGGCTATTTGTAATTGTTGTGCACCTCTGTACGATTGCTGGGCTGCTTTTCCAAAAACAAATGATTCCGGGGTTAAGCTTAATGTGACGTCGTGATTTCTCAACAAACTACTTGGAGTAGTTACATCAGAGGTGGATGAGTGGGAGGGATTTCTGCATCTGTACAAAAGAAGCTCCTGCTGTCGACTTCATCCACAGAAAAATAATCAGCCATATCTTCACTGTATACATTATGCATGCACCTGAACAGAGAACCTGATGCATTGCAGGAAGTTTGAAAACGAAGCTTTGAGGCTGAGCAGCTAGATTGACCATTAAAACGTATGATGACAGATCTCAGTTGATCCGTGATGAAAGTTTAAGAAATGATTTGGTCAGATCACTTAATCTGTTTTGAATTGGTGTTGACTGAAGCGTGCAAACAAACCAAGATGACTTGAATGTTTAACAGCAAACGTCTGTTGCTGCTCTGATTTGCTGCTCGTCTGGACGACCTCACAGCGAGCGAAACTAATTTGTTTTGGACACATAAATTCAACACACGTAACACAAATAACAACAGACACTTTCATTTGAATCGGATTAACTCCGACTGAGGGGTAAAGCTTTTAAACGCATTAAGTTGGGATTCCTGAAAATCAACTTATTCAGATCTCGGTCAAATTGCTTTAAAGGACATTTCAGTGACGCCGGTTGATCTCGTCAAAAATAAAACAAATTACATTTCCATTTTTATTTCAGTCAAACTGAGGCTGATTCACACAGCAGCTGATGTGATTTTGTGATTAACTGATACAGATAAAAACAACACAATGACACAGGATTTGTTAATATTTCACTGGTACCATCAACAACAACCCAAAATGAAGTTTTACAAAAATGTCTTTGGTCAAAATTCAAACTGCATCACTCGACATTTAAGGCTCATTTATGCTCAACGTTTGATGCGGAAACGAACAGAACCGTCCGTCTGCGTTCATTTTGTCCATGTGTGTGAACGTCCTCTGAAAACGTCTCTGGACGAAACGGAGCAGTACCACGGGAAATCGTGGGGGGGCAGTGTAGCCAATAGTTCATGCAAGATCACATGAGTGAGAAATTTCAACAATGACGGAACTTTTTGAGAAGAGACTTTACAAGTCGACATGTGTCACGTGACAATTGACGAATTTGCTGTCAGAAACGCTCAGCTCTGCAGTGCCCTCTAGTGGCAATAACCAATGCCGATGTAAAAGACCCACGGAAGCATGTGGGCAGTGACGGTTAAACTGTCGCATCTCTGATGGGACGTGAACGCAGCATAAATGAGTCTTTAAAACACAATGATTGCTGTTAAGGACTGTGGAGATCAGATTAAACTTTAACACTTTATCTTAAGTGTTTGATTTTTACAAGTCAGCTTCCTCACCTACAGACAAAACATACAATACACGTATGATCTCTCGATAAAATAAGGTGCTTAGGTCAAATTTCTTTTGCATAATTCTTGTTCAGGACAATGACACAACAAAATAAAAAAACTCAAGCTGTTTGTGGATACAAATGAGCAGGCGTTTCATATTTTTGGATTAATGCATATAAGGGTTTTCACACTTTCCCAAGCTGTTTATTGAATCAGCTGTATCTCCTAACATGCATCTTAGTAATCATAAACCAAGACCTAAAAAAAAAAACAATCTCCATGACTGATATCTTTTCATAAATATAAAAGACAAGAAAAATAAATGTAGCCAACTTAATTTGAAGCTGGTATTATCAGTGTTTGTTGTTACTGTTAGATATCCAGTCAGTAACAAAACCCTCTTTGACTCTGTATTATCCAGTGTTTGGTTCCTGTCCAGAAATCTCTCTTGTGAGTGTTTAATGACCTGGCAGGCGTGAGGAGACTTGGCCTGCGTCTGAATCACTGTGCTAATAAACACACGACCTTGTCAACAAACCGGTACACGCCTGCTACACTCAGTGAAGCCACTAATGATAAATCCAGAGGCTGAGACTACGAACAGTAACACGACTGGTTTGATCACTTATTATGGAAGATGTTAAACAAATGTCAAATTAAGGTTTGTAAACGCAGAGGGCAGGAGATGAGTAAACATGACACAATCAAACGCTTTAAAGGATTAACATGGTTTAAAATCTCGTCACTGTATTAACCAGTGAACTTCTCTGCTCCTGCGTCTGATAATTAAGGTGCAAAATCTTTGTTTTGGTACCAAATACAACCGGAGCAAAGAGCTAAATGAAGCCTCGGAATGCTTTTTTGCTTTTAGGACTTTTTCCCGAATCAATAAACACATATTGTATCTGGTGATGAAAGTGGTTTGGAAATTCTCAGAAATCTTCTAAGTCTTTTAGACTTCAGCGAGGGGGGGGTGGTGGTGTTGGTGGTAGTGGTGGGGGTCATGTGCCAAATGGCTCTAGTGGTTTCAGAAAGAGAAACACGGGCTCTTCTGTGCGGAGGAAGACTGGTATCAGATACTCTACGGTTGGTATTTACAAAGGAACTGCTCATGATGTCTATTGTGTACTAGTACGTACGTTGTGAAGTGTAAAAGTAATGCAACTATTAATGTATCGGTTTTCCAACTGTGCATGTTCAGAAAACTCATTTCAACAACTCCGCTTGCTTTGTGCATCAGCTCATGTACCTTCAAAAGAATACAATCTAAATTAAAGTTAAAATATTTACAGTAGCAGGAGCCACTGTAGCTAAAACTTAACCTTGGGTATTAAGATATGACACAAAAATCAAAATGGACATAATATTATTGATGTAGATTAATAAGAGCATCAAGTATTTCAAACATTTCATTTTTGGCAAAAGATGGGTGATATTAAGATTGCATGTGCTGATCAGTCCAGGGTTTGTTTTCCCTTATCTTGTTATTTACTGTCCAAAATATCGTTTTTTTGAAAGCAATGATGTTTCATCTCCTCAGCTGGAGATCATGAATATTCTTGAAGCATAATGCTGGAGTTCTTAAAAAGCATGAAGACCATTCTGAACACATTGCTGAGGACCACAGAAAATATTCCATTACCCGGCTCTCGTTTCCATGTGTATTAAACGAGTCCGAACAGGACTTTTGCTGCAAAATTCAGCACATCATGGTTTTTGATGTGAGACAATATATTTCCTGGGGCTGAAAACGCTGATGAACAGTTGACAGTGCAAGCATAACACAATATTTCCTGGTAGCTAAAAGTTAAATGGCACAGTTGTCGTAGAAAAACACTGTGATGAAGAGGTTGGATAAAAATGCTTTGGCCCGGTTGGTTCCCACACAGGTCACAAGTCTGTTGCATCCTGGATACTTATGTGACAGGAGCTTTTTTCTGCCTCAAACTTAAGTGAACCCATGTACTCCCCCGGGTCAGCAGAGTTGATCACCCAGTGAAAACATAATCTCTGTACAAAAAGAGGTTAAAAGAAGCTACGAAGAAAAGCAGAATGACGTAAACTGTACAAGGCACAGTTGAATTTCCACAGGCGTTGTTTTTGCAGAGAGGCATATTTAGATGACAGGAGGAAAGGAGTGCAAAATCCAGGCTCTTTGGTAGCATCGCGAGGGGTCAGAGACCGTGAAGGAAAAAAACACAGGGGCAACATCAAAAATACAGGCGCTAAAGAGTTCCTTAAAGGTGTTTATAAGTGATCTCCGTCCAAATTAAAAGTCTCCCTCCTCATTTGAAACAAAAAAGCATGGAGGGTAAAAATCAAGTCACCCACAACGCAAGGAAGATGCAAGATGTGATAGATGCAAAAACACAAATATATTAAGAAAAATGCTACGGCTGCTGGGTTTTCCAGAGGCTAAACCTGAGAGTGGTCCTGGAGGTTTGTACTGCCTTGCAGGTAGAATAGCCGTCCGATCACGAGGAGCAGGAGGCCTATGCACAGCAGCACAGCAGGCTCCTGGTGGACGTGCGGCAGCTGGTTGGGATGGATGACAATGTGTCTGTGTCCCCCTCCCGCCCTCTGGAACACAAGGAAGAGAGAAAAGACGAGATTCGGCATTAATGAGAGAAATATGGAAACATGGACGCACAAAACTTATGGAAAAGTCTCGTCAAAAAAATCTAAATATTACAGCAATATGAAGGGGGATGGGTCCGTGGACCGCTACTCGCTGTTATTCAGTTAAATCTGTCAAGCACTGTATTCTCGAAATGTTACTGATGAATAAAAAGAATCCTGATCCAGATCTGTACCAAAATGTAATGGTTTCCGTATCTCATCTTTCCACTAAGATACATTCAGTAGTTTTAGCGTAATCTTGCTGGACGGCCTCAAATAGAATTTCATTGCTGATGCAGTGACAATAAAGCAGTGATAATAAAGCTATCTTATCTTATCTTAACTGGCAAACGCCATTTAAGTTTTGAATTATTGGCTCCTGTGGCTGGACGGTATATTCCCAAAGTATTTCTGTGGTTATTGGGTAAAAAGGTAGTGTGAAGTTTCCAAAACTCAAACGCCAGCGGAGTCATTTCATTCAAGACACCGAGGGGTGAAAATCCTGTTCATCTCAATGAACATTTTGCATTTAGTTTTGCATAGCATGTTCTCAGTGTGTTGTGACATACATCAGATGTTCAGGTAAACACTGTGGGGCCACAGAGGATCCCTTGATGATTTAAAATGAAAGGACACACACATACTGTGTGTTTACATCCACAGGAAGCAGGTAAGTACAGTTTTCCACATCCTGCCTCAACTGTCTTTACTCTCTGCGTCTCCAGGTGTGAATTCTTAATGTCTGTGTGTATCAATGCATATGTGGTGTGTTTATCTGCACGTGTTGTGGGCTGCTACAGGGCTTCCGATATTTGACCACACAACAGTTACAGCATCCACTTTAACTAGCTTAACTCAAGAGAGTTTCCATTTATGCAAACTGTTCGGATATCCTTATGCACAATTGTATGCATCTTTAAAATAACCCAATGGGGTCAAAAGGAATTACATTTAAATAAAGAGCATAATAACAGGACAAAGCATCGCTGTTTAATGAAAGGCGTTTGAAGAGTTTAAAGAGCAGCTGCTGGAAGGATTTGGTCAAATAATGTTCAAAATTAAAGGTGTACATTACTAATTTAGCGTTTCAGTTTCACAAAGTCTCAAAAACATTGGATACTACACTTCTTATATTGTAGCTGGCGAATATTTGATGAATTAAACATGTTGACTTAGGACAACAGGCTGATCTCCATTGAGGTGTGTTAAATAGTCTGAGTACCCCTTTAAGGATGTCTGACAAGGGACAATGAAAATGAAAAGAGAAATGACACTGGTCTAACAGCACATTCACATATTATGGACAAGACTTTCCCCAAACGTCGTCTTCAAACCCTGATGAGAGGATCGTGGGCCCCAGCAGGCGGCTGCGTAGCTGTCCGAACGCATGAAGCTGAAATCTGCTTAACAAGACCCACCCTCGGCTGCTGTTTGCTCAGCTAATAAATAAAACTTTATAACACTCGGACCGAAGTGTTTACAAGAATAACTTTGGTATTTACAAGAGTAAAAATCATTTTTTTCCGGTGGGAGATGATGTCCTGTTTTGGCACGAAGCCCTTCACATACACACCAACCGGATGGACTGTACAATACCATCCAGACATTGGCACAGAATAAGTCCCCGGGCGAGACCGTACTCTGAATAACAGGATCTTTATGGATGAGAGGGGGAGAGGGGGAGAGCGAGAGAGAGGGGGGGAGGGAGGGGATATCAAAGCTGTGTGGTTTGGTGGTTTGATTCCAAAACTGAGCCAGAAGCCACAGAAACCTCTAACGCCGGAGGAGGAAACAGGTGAGGGGAAGACTAGTCAACCCTCAACCCTGTGATGAATCATGGTCTGATTCAAATTATGCATCGGACTCACAAAGTCCCACAAACAGGTCAGAGCTGACCAAACAACCGCCAGAGCACTGATTTAAACAAGACTTGACTCTGGTTTCCTGCACAGAACAGTTTAAACAAGCCGACCGACCAGATCCATGGACTCAGAGGAAGACGTCCACTGTAGCAGAGGCAGGGAAACGATTATTTCTGAACAAGGTTGTGACATTAATGTTGCCCTCTGGGAAAAAAAAAACTTTGTGTACTTTAATGATCGCTTCACTTCTTATCAAGCAGCGTTATCAGTTCAAAAGTTCAGTTCGTCCAATAACGATCAAATACCTGCCAAACTAATGACAGTTGTGTACAGTTACCATAATAAATATTATATCATTATCATACCACTGTTTCCACACAAGTACAGGGCTGCTAGCTTTATTAGCTTTTTATTGCTGAGTTTTGAATTAAATCCACCGTAAAAAGTAAACTACGCATTTTTCTGGAAAAAAAAAAAAAAACTAAGAAAATTGGCACAAATATATTTCTGGAAAAACACTTGATTCTGGTTTAGATATGTTATTTCTTTTCTGTTATAAGATTTCTTCTCCACTAATCGTTACCTTATGAACTCTCTGACTTCACATCTACGTCTGGGGACACCGGTGTAGGAAGCAGCTGAGAGAGCAGCAGAGGCTAATTTCTCTGCAGCTAAAAACTGAGCCTTTATTTTCCTTGAATGTCATCAAGGGACTGATGTGTTTGGCAGCTACGTCGAAGAGCAAACTCTCCAAACATTGAATTTTGTGGATTTGGTTTCATCCCTGCGACCTGCACTTCTGCCACTTTCATAAATCAGAGCTCATGTGGGTGTAGAAGCAGTAAAAACCCACAAATCCGACCTCCCCCTTTCGTTTGGCAGCACACGAGCTCCAGAGTTTGTTGTTTGACATCACAGATTTGCACTTCGTATTGAGAGGAAAGTTAAACTGAATTTTCAACTGGAAAAAAAAAAAAGAAAAAACCCACTAAAGAGGTCACATTTGTCTTCAATCATTTGTTTTCTCAGATAACACCATTTCTGGCCTAAGGAGATGTGATCGTACTTTTTTGTTGTGAAAACAGTGACGTTATTATTAATGTCAGTTTTCTTACAGCAGCGTTAGCATCATATTGCACATTATAGACTTGTCTCCTCTCAAAGCAGCTGCGGGAGACAGACTCAAGGTTTGTGGTTTTGAAGTTGGCAGCGCGTCGGAGCTCTTTCCTCACCTCATGAACCGCCGTAATGATCTGATCTGTCGAGATGGTCTGCAGTAAAAATAAATGAGGGAAGGGACCACACTGGCAAATACACGAGTCTCAAGATACTAAGCAAACTTACTGAAAGCTTGTTTTACTATTACATCTTCAATTTGTCGAAGTATTGATGTCTAGATACTTATTATTTGATACATGTTGTTATTAAATTATTGCAAAGAGCATGGATTCTAAAATCCATTATAGCCATTACAACCACAGTCTGAGCTCTACTGGAACAGCTGGGATTCACAGCACTTATTACAATTCCAGATAAGGAAGAGTTAGTTAAACTCCAGATTGTTCTGACTCTGAAGACAAAATGAACACATGTTGAAGTCCTTCCACATTATATTCCGGTAAAAGATAAATGGACTGATCTTATGCAACGCTAATTAAGTTTTAATACAGCACTTTACACCATTTATCACATTCACCTGTTTGCACATGTGTCTCGAGACTCTTTGGGGTAATTTAAGGACACTTCGGTGCTCGTGCTGGGGCATCGAACCACCAACCTTCTGGCAAGCTGCTCTTCCTCCTGAGTCGCAGCTGCATGGCTGTCCACAGTCGTGGTTGTGACTATATTATACACCTACTGCTAATGAAAGTGCAGGAGAAACTGTGAATTAGCACAGAACAGGAGGATGTGGTGCAGCTGGGATGTTCGTGGTTTAACAAAACTGATGTATTTGCATGTGATCAGCAGTATCAACCAGATCTTATGTTGAGATAAAGGAAAGGAAAGCAACCAGCATACTTTGTCCAAAGTTTTAAAAATATAGTTACCAGCTCCACCTAAACTCATAAATTAATGTGTCGTATTTTGTTTCAATCACAAACAGCAAAGCCAAAAAGGCTACGGTACACCAAGTGTTCTGGGAACACAAATAATTGCCTGCGATTAAAAACACCAGAAGCAGATGACGGGGCTGGTCTGTTATTTGGGTGATTGGTTGTATTTCACAGTCGGGATGAGAGGTTTGATTTCCAGTGCAATGAGGAACAGATGTACGGCTCAGCTGACAAACTGCAGACTAAGAATCTGACACAAAGCCAAAGAATCTGACACAAAGCCAAAACCTGCCTCACTAAACACTCTTGATTTTCAACCTTGTACCTTCGGATTACAGAAAAGGAAACACACATTTAGAGACACACACTTGTGGCTCCTCTAATAGTTTCCTCATTTGAACTCTTACCTCAAATAACCCCTATCATCATCTGAAAATAGAAAACCTGCTGCCACAAACCATTTTCCTACTGTCACTGCAACTCCACAGGCAGTAGTCCATCTCTTGTGTACACACACATACACAGAGTGATAGTGTTGCACATGCACTTACACAATCAGACATGAGTGTCGCTGTGATGCAATGGAAGAACAGATGGACAAACATGCGATTAGATAATCACTAAATCTACAACACAAGAGAAAACCAAGCGGATCATAATCCACATTAACTAACTAAGGAACCACACAACCACACAACCAGTCAGTCGACGTGTCAGCGAACCAATCATGCAACCACACAACCTTTCATTCAGCGATGACACAAACTGTGCACAACATTTGCACATCTGCTTAAATGGTCAATGTTAATGCATGTTGCAATTACTGCAGATTGCTTGAACACATTTTCCGAACCACACAACGTTTCAGATTTTTAAAATCGTATATTGGCAGCCATTGGTTTCCGTTCATTAAAGATTAAACATGAAGGTCCTATAAAACAGGTGTAAGGATCCATGGCAATAAAAATAACATCGTCCTCATTTTACATCAGTAATCAGTACTGTGCCTTTAACGCAGAGTAATATTTCAAAAGTCTTCTGGGGTGATGAGTTCAAATGTTGGTCGGAAAGTCCAACATCAGAGATTTGCATTCGTGCATGACAAAAGTAAATCAGGTCGTAAATCAAAGAAAACGATAAAAAGAAAAAGAAAACTAATAAAAATGGACGACTGACTTGGCAGGTTTGTGCATTAAGCTAGAAACAAAGTCAAGGGTGCCTGAGTTCCTCAGCAGCTCTTGAAAGCATCTTCTTTTCAAATATATGACTTACGTTAAGAGCCTCAATGAATTACCTCATTATCTCAAGTGTCTGCAAGTTCATTTGTAGTGAAGCTAATAGAAAACAAGGACGGAGCGCTTTGCAAAACAGATGATAGTAAAGTAACACAAGCTATGAGTTCAAAACATCGCAGACCAGTGTAAGTTTATTTTTAATCAGAAAACTCCGTAAAGGAAACAAATAGAATGAGATTCTGATATCCACCTTCCCTCTCACATATTTGCCATATTTTTCTGTTTGTGTTTGGAAACTGTTGCTGTTTCTGCTCCGAGACTTTGGGAAAGACACGTGTGTGATACAGCGGATTCAAATTTCTGAGCTCGGTTTGTTTCTCGTCTTCTTGTCTCTTTCTTTTCACAGTGGAAACATTGAGTCAGCCCGTTCCAAAAAGCTCATGTGACTTTGTTTGGTTACCACAGCTTACTATGCTGCCGCTCAAAAATAGCTCACAAAGGCGCGCACACACTCAAACACACACAAGTTTGCACAGCTATCATTGTTAGGACGAGGCATTGACTTCCATTCATTGTGGACAGCCAAACCAAAACAGTATCCCTAACCTTAACCAGGACCTCAGAGATGACTTTGTGCTTCTATCTTAGTGAAGTCATGTTGACATGTAAACATCAGTGTACACATTATCCTTTACATCTCACACTGCAATTCAACACCCACACACAAGAGTGGCATTAATGATGCTATGGTGGTTTTGAATCTGACAGATGACGTCCATCACTGTCTCCTGTCATGGTCATGTTGGGGTCGGTTATGTTCTGTGGGGGGATGGGGTCGGGGTGAAGGACGAACCCGTCACATTCTGGTACGAAGGTGGATTAAAGGGGCAGATCCTGGAATTTTTATGACAAATAAATAATTAAGGTTATGAGACCACTTCCTTTATTTCTGTAAAATGAACTTGGCGATCGTGTGTTGGATTGTTCGGACTTGGCGGAAGTGTGACAGACATTCTTCACTTCACAAACACTTCAGGCACGGTTGTGACAGTGAAACAGCCGAGCGTCATGTTTTAAAATGCAAACAAGGAGCTTCATGCGTGGAAAGTGAAGGACGGCTAAACACGGTCTCTCCCGCTCTTTGTCTTTCACGTACATTCGATCGCACACAAACAAAAAAAACGAGCAGCCAGCCGGTGACACCCGACGGGTCCAGTGTTCCTCAGGGTTATTTCTGTCTTCAGGACAAAGGGTTGTACCTCACAGTCAAAGAGTGTGTGTTGGAGTTTGTTTGAGAATGTGTGTGTGTGTGTGTGTGTGTGTGTGTGTGTGTGTGTGTTTTGGCAGGATAATTAGACCTTGTGCTTTGCTCTCTGAGAGTTGTTTAACCACAGGGCTGAGCCATAATGGATCTACACTGTCACGGACACTAGACTGTCACACCACATGGACACATGCATGTACGTGCAAGCACGCACACACTCACACACCACTGAGCAGGTTTACAGATGTTTGAAAACAAACACGCACACATAATCACGCACATATTGTGTAAATGTTTAACTGAGAGAGAACGACAGAGAGGGAGGGTGGATTAAATGAGGACAAAGGAGAGCGAGTCAGAGGGAAGACGACTGAAAAACAAATGATTACTCATCATTATATCAGTGAATAAACCCATGTTCCTGAAAATGAATCACTTCAATACTGTTTTCGTGTAAAGGTTTCTCTTATCAAAGTGTTTTGCTAATTTCTCAGGCAATAAAAAACGTGTGAGCCGTTTGTGTGTGAATGTATCTCAGGTAGCGTGAGTCATTTTATAGCCTGAGGTGATGCGGCTCCGCGTCTTGGCAGAGGCCTTCAGGCGATGACACTGAATAAAGCTCTTTTGTCAACACTGGGTCTAACTGTGCTGTGATGAACAGTTGGTGATAATGTGAGAACTTGTCAGTAAGAGCCCTCTGAGCCTGGTAATAAATTGACTGTTAATACAAAACAAATCTAATGTCACAATATCATCATTCATGAGAAAGGCAAAGTCCGGAGAATATCCATATACCCAATAGTCTGCTGAAGATATTAGCACCATGGAGGTGCCAAAGTAAAGGTTAATCAAGGATCTCCACAGTTATGAGGATTCATCATGAATCTGAGGAGCACATTTCATGGCAACACCAACTGTGGTGCTGGAAGAAAAGTCAGGAAAACACCAGAGTCTGCATGATTCATCGTCTGTGGCGCAGAAGTTTTCACAGCAGCCCGTGCCGTAATAACAAAGTTCTTTCCTCTCTAAATGTGCAGGTTTTCAGAGAAGGTGGGATCGTGGGTCTACGGTCCAGGCCCAGCTGCAGCTACATAATCACCATGAAGTCACCCCAGGGCCAGATATGATTCAAGATGATTCATCCATCCTGCTGGGCCTGTTTGATGACAGCGTGAGGAACGCGGCAATGTTGAGAACTTTTACTTTTACGTTTACTACTCTGTTGGTTCAAACTGTTCTCAGGTCAGGGGTTTTGCATGCTGCACGGCAGCGAGTTGGCCTGAAGCCTGCTATGCAAAGGACATGATCGGATCAGATTGAATCATTTATATTTTGAAGCGTGAAAGAGATCAGAGGATGACGCATTTCTAACAAACAAAATCTTGTTTTCCTTCCTCCTCAGTTCAGACTGACCCTGGCTCCTGTTCTGTGATTCTTGCCCAATGCTAAAAGACAACACACCTGATCATTTGTTTGACTCCCCGGCAAGAAGGTAAAATGTGAGTATTTTCACTATCCTACTTGTATCGTAGATTACATCCAACTTCCATCCGGACGAGCATTTAACCTCCGTATCAGAAGAAATCTACACCCATAATAACCCACCTGAGACCATTCGTGTACATGGGCCGTGCCAGAATCACTGCAATTAGTTGCTCAGTTTAGAATGAGAACAAGAAACAGCAATGATGAACGAACAGGGATTCCTTTCACTTTTACTGATGACAAACTGTTACAGTCAGAGCTAACAGTGATTTCCAATCACGGCTGAACCGAGTCATCACTTCAACACAACTAGGAAGCTAATGGTGCATCATTATTTCCAAATGTCTGCCGGTCGAGACTAAAACTGAAGCAGTGCTAGCTCCATTTCTAAAGCATGAGTGTCGTGATGTGTTTTGAAATAAAAGGTTTTAATGTGGATTCAGTCAAAATCCCTCACTTCTGCAAAGTTACCCCCCCCCCCCCCCCCCCTCCCCCACCCACACATTGCTACAGCCTAACGTTTATATCACAGTCATGGTTAGCACGGGACGATTGTTCAATCTCAGCAGAACAAATTACACTGAGCTTGTTCTTCCCTTGTATGTTCGTCTCAGTGTGATGACTAAGTATCTGCACTGTGGAGTCATGAGTACTCAGGCCCGAGCACTTGTTCACAGAACCACCAACACCTGGTGAGAGAACAGGGAACAAGCCTCCACGTTCCTCTTTTCTCTGCCTCCTCATTGTTCAGCAGCTTGTGCAAACACACTTTCTGGATTGTTATTACCCAGGTCACAGAGACCTCACCACCAAGACTCACACTCGTCTCTCTCTCTTTCCGTCTTCCCAGGCAGCGAGGGGATGAGTCACATCCTCAACTCATCACACTCACATATTTCCACAGCCTCCCTTTCTCCTCTACAGCTCCATTCACAGCCGTCGGGGCCAAACCACCTTCCCCCCCCTTGAGCGACTCTTGGCATGTTTTGTGACCCAGTTCACGGGATTTTCCACACAAATGAAACGATGAACATTCGTCCTGATGTCAATGAACTGAGTGATCCCTCTGACTTTTACACAGACGTCAGTGAATCGGTCACAGAGGTGCTGACGGAATATCCGATCGTGCATGAGACAGTTAAACGCAGGATTTGATCGACATCAAGACCTGAGTGATGGATGCATAACCCAGCTCCACTGGTTTGAAAGCAACATGACCGCTGCTTATAGCATAAATAATATCCCTTATGGGGTTTTGTGGGTCTTTGGTGAGGGAGTGTGTGTGTTTGGGGGGAGGAAGGAGCACATTCCTGTCTTATTTAACTGCTCAGCTTTACAGCCATTAAGCGTTTGACACCGGGGGAGAATTCAAGGCTTTTTACTGGGTCCTGTCATGCTTTTTGTTGACTTTCATTTTTTTTTTAATCCATTTCTGTGATGAGATTAGGGTGAACTCAACCGAGCACTGAGTTTTCCCCCTCTGGCTTCCCAACGCTCCAGTCTGCTCCGTGATACAGTAAATACAACTGTGATGATGCAACCTGCAGAAATGTTGCCAGGGAAACAGAAGCCAGGAGGAGACGAGCTCCAACTACAGCGATGCAACTTTGCACAACACCCGCTCCCACTTAAAAGTGGTTTAACTGCAGCATTCGCAGGATTCATATTCCCTGGGATAATGTGATTATGTGTTCAGTCAAGCATCAGTCAGACTGATGTAACTGTCACTTCATGTCATAATCGGAGCTGATTGACTAAGCTGGGTAAACTCACTCCGTCACATGTCATCCTTTCTAAACAAAATTCAAGAAAATTTAAATTTAGAAAAAATAAAGCTCATTAGTTTTGAGTGACAGTAAAATGCTCCCAAAGCTGCTTTCACACATGAACACTGGGAAACGTTCACACGAGACGAGCGCAGCAGAAGCTTGTCCGAGTTTGTCGCGTGTTAGAAACGCCATCGACACGCTGGCATCTTCCTGCAGAAATCACTCTGTGCGTCTTTGAGGTCTAACAAACATTTTACTCATAAAACATTATCGACATTACACAACTGGTCATGTCGCAAAAACTAAATTTGAGACGCCCTTGGAAAAACATTGCTTCATAGCGCTACTACTGCTCCGATCCCAAACTGTGTCTCTGCTGGCGCCTCGATCTTTTGATTGGTGCGAGTCGTTAAAGTGTAAAATGATTTGCATTTCCTGCCTAATTAATTTAACCCAGTAACAACACATAACTCTCTTGTGCCAATAAAGAGCCCAGCAGTCACAAACACCTCCACATCACTTCAGTTCCTCAGTCTGAGAGCCAAGAAGTAAATCAGCTAAATTACAGCTGCTGAGGCAAAACAAACAGGCTCCACTTTTATAATGAGAGCAGTCAATGAGCCGCTGTGGGTCTCACCACATTTAAACACCCAATTTGTACCACTCCGGTTTGTTTTAGTTTCTTCCCCTGATGCTGGTAAGTAACCGAGGGCTTTGTAGAGCAGAACAAAGCTGCTTTTCCCTCGTCTGGGCTCAACAAGTCCATCTCCTGCTGTCGAGGGGCTCTTTCTTGTTTCACATGTCTGTTTTCTTTCTATTTTCACTGCAGCTGTTACTGTGGTATCTGGATTTTCTGCTAGTTTACTTTCTGATCAGAAGTCAACTCGTTTTGGAAATAACCATCTGATCATAGGCTCCAATCGCCCAGGAAAGAGATTAACTGACTTTTAACTGACTTTTTCTGACTTGACCTGCAGTGGATCAATAAACCCTGGTCAATCAATAGACACCCACACACACACACACACCCACAGTGTGATCACTGACCCTTAACAGGAGGAGTCTGTTAAAATCATCTCCAATTCGTCGGAGCTCCTGTCCGACTGCCTCCGCCTGCATGTCCTCTGCTGCGTTTCGGTGCCGTCTGCTAGAGGGGCTGCGAGAGCTTTCTGAAACAGAGGAGAGAACAACATGCTGCTGATACGGTCACAAACACTTCACATTAAACAACTGGTTGGATTATTTAATAACGCTGAACACCAACATGTTTGAAATATTACTTGTAACATGAACAGAAACAAGAGTGGGACAAGTCTCAGTGGATGTAAACACTGCTGAGACTGTAACCTAAATCTTAAACTTAAACCACCTTATCAAGGGAAACAATCAGCAGAGTGTGATTCAGAAAGTGGTTCACGGTATCAAAGCAGAGACTTTGTTTTTAGTTTGAGCCCAGTTGAGTTTATTTGATGTTAAAAAAGATGCACAGTCACGTTGACAAGATAAAACCCACAGAGGAGATGTGACTCAGAGCAGGTGAGATTAAAAGATTTTTTTTTAGTACAGTTGGTTGTGAATTCAGACTTAAATATATAAGAGAACATGGAGCAGAACATTAGAAAAATAAGTTGGAATCAGTCACAGTGTTTCATACGCACGTGTCTCAATGGCATCATCAGAAAAATGGTGGGAAATATCAGTCTGCCAGCTGAGCAATCATACAGAATATGTGTGTGTTTTCGTGGTTAATCTGTTATAGTCTCAGCTTGACATATGAAAGGTTCTGACCTGTTACCGGTCTCCGCTTATGACTCATACACGCAGTTATGAAACTTACACTTAATATTTCTAACATCCTCCAACAATGAAGATGCTGATACAGCAAAGAGGCTGAGTCCCAATCAATGGAACGCGCTGCAGACCACACAGATAAAACCCAAAGAGGGAGAGATGGACATGACAGTGGAGTATAATCCAGAACTACACGCTGGTAATCCATCAATTAAAAACTGTGTGACTTAAATTCAGAGGTTAGTGTTTAAAGGCAGGTTGGAGCAGACTAAGCCGCCAGGTGACAGTGAAGCTGTTTGAATAAGTCATCCAACTCGCTTCAGGGCACAAATGTTTACAGAGAGAAGGATGAGGCTGAAGAAAAGGTTCAGGTTTATGCTCAAATTCAATCATTTCCAGACACAAATATGTAGAAATACTCACAAATATTTGTGTTTCGACACAAATACAGAATGCCTGTCAGGTTCGAGTCGGTCTCAGATAATTGTCTCTCTTTTCCAACAGAAAACTGCAGCTTGCGAAAGGCAAAACTTAATCTGAAGAGTCTGAATTTACCCACAATGCATTATGAATTAGACATACTTAAGACAGTCAATCATTAGTCAGCCTGGTGCAGCCGATTAACTTGTTAGATCGAAGCCTCCGGCAAAATCTGTCTCACTGCAGCCGGCCCCTGAGGTTGTGTTATAATTAAACCCTGTGAATGAAAATCAGCAGAAGACAAAGTGTGAGGAGGAGGAGGAGGAGGAGGAAGAAGAGGAGGAGGACGTGTTGTGACCGGAGCTGTGATCACAGAGATCACGGAGACGTCACAGCAACACCAACGACACGACGATGAACTGATCCTCCTCAAGCTCCGGCTCTTTATCATCGTCTCGAACACAAAGCGACCAGCAGTGTTGATAACTGAGACCGTGTTTGTATTGAGGACAATCGTGTACGATATTTTGTGTCTCTGTGTGTTTATCTCCTGTCTTTCCTATCTGATAGACGGAGTGGACTGAATGAGAAGCCAAACGTTTCTGTCTGCGTTGCACAAAAGAGCAGGAGGCCTATTTTGACTGCCACACACACACACACAGGCCTTTTTTGACTGCTGTGCTTAATGAATAAGACGCACACGCCTGCTGGTTTGTTTTGACTGTTATCTCGTCTGTCTGGCTGCAATAGAGAAGAATAAGTGAAGCTAATCACTGCTGATGCAAAACTAAAAGAATACAAATATCTCAGGATGAAAAGAGGAGTCGTAGAAGAAAGAAGACGAGATTCAAGAGCTCTCTGGATAAAGGCCGATGTGATCCGGACTAGTCCGAATGAGTCCAAAAACCACTTCTGTTTAAAGAATCTGAGAAAAACAAATAAGTAAAATCTTATCAGGATGATAAATGCTTCTGAACAGTGAGATGTTTTTTCACTTCGAGGGGATTCACTCTGTTATTGTTTGTTTTGCCAAATCTCAAACCTCTCGGCTCCGTTTGGTTTGAAACCAGGCAACAGCGAAGACAACTACAGCCAAGAGCCTCACAACTACAGGCAGGAGTCTATTTTTCTTTTAACATGTGCTCATATAAACAAGTTCACTGCAGCTCTATTTTGAATCCCTGCTGCTGGAGGTGACAGACTTGCGTGTCTTGCTTTGTATCTAAATAAACAGCGGAAACAAAAACAGGGTCGAGGCTGAGAGAAGTGATGAGTGTTCCACAAACACTTGGGTGGTTCTATCAAGAGAAACACAAAGCTACTAAACTCCGTGTCATATTTTGTTCTGAACATTAACGCTGAGGAAAAAAACTAATCGCGTTAAGCCGCGTTTGAAATGTGATGTTGGTTTAACGAGAATAAAAACTGATGTCATGAAATAAGCTGAGCTCCAAAAATGGTAAGTGGACTTTCATCACTTCAACTTTTTCACTGCTTCAACACTTCAACTTGTTAAAGGGGAAGTGAACCTATTTTACACTTCACAGTCTGTTTACGGATCATAAACGGCTTTGAGACACGCAGGGACCTTGAGATTATCCACATGAGCTGATGTGGAAGAAGAGGAAGAAGAAGTTGATCCAGCAGATGACTGCAAATGCACCTTGGCTGCCACCCACCAATAAACCGAACAAAGAAGACGACTTTACCCACACGTCATGTCTGAAAACGGCTTTAGTTTAAGTCACTAAATCAGCATGTGACTTACTCACCGGAAACTAGATGAAAGCAGAGTATAGTGGAAAAACTAAGTCTTCCCTAATGAGTGTTCATCTTCTGCATGTCACCGTTAACTTTCACCACCATCGCCGCCGCCCAAATCTTTGACAGAGGAAGCCTCAGGGAGCTTGTGCTTGGCTACTGCACACCCGCACACCCACACACCAGCAGCAGTGACAGCAGCAGCTACACAGTGAAAACAGTCAGAGCAGCTTGTACAGGCTGATGCAGAACAGTAACTCTCACACACAACTACAGATATTATGGAGTGTGTATTGTGTTTTTAGACGCCAACACTTCAGATTGCAGCTTTACAACCCTCCTTTATCTGATTGTGGAGGGTACAAATTGGTTTATAGCATTGTTGTTGTTATGTTTAAGCAAACTTGATGTCAATGACACTGGAGCGACTGGAGACTAACTTAACCTCGATAGAAAGAAAAGTGCTGCACAAGTTGTGAAGCCTGCTTTTGTTTTTGTTAGGATTTGTATTTTTCCACTTCAAACTTATCAGTGAACTTTGTAATGAGACACGTTGATGTTCCATATGTGTGTTATCGGAGGTTAGTCATCAGTTAATCATCAAGGTGCCTGTGCTCACCATGCAGCTGCGTCCCCGGTCCTCCTCCGTGCGCCTCAGCCATGCGCTGCAAGGCGTGTTTCATCACCTGGCTGCCGAGGCTCGGAGTCTGAGTCGCTTTGTCAGCCGTCAGCGGCAGCGAGTCGCCGTCGAAGGAGAAATATCCACTGGATCTGCGGCGGGGGAAGACGAATATAGATCTCTTCTGAAACACGCCGAGGCTGTCCACGGAGGATCTGCTTCTGCACCGAGCCGGCGACACCGGCTCTCCTCCTCCGACGGAGCCGGTATCGCTGCTGTTGTTGTTCGAACGGGAGGTTTGCTCTGATGCTTCGGCGGCACCGACTGGTGGTAGATCTCCTCCGCTCTCCTCTGTTGTCGTTACTGCGGTCGAGCCATCGGACCGGTTTGGTGGTCTGTTGGATGAACAGAGCGGAGCCGTGAGCCTGGGCTTTCATCACCCTGCGCAAACAGCCTACAGCCCCGCGTCTCTGTTGCATGTGGAGCTGCAGCGGAACGTGCGGCGGCGCAGTGCCCGGCGCGTAAAGCACTGGACCTCGGAAGATTTCACGTTTACACTCTGCTCATTCGCAGGTACGCCCTTTACGCACGGGATCTCCATGCCAAAAATAAACCGTGGACAATAGGTTTCTTTTAAAGAAGCTTAACCATACTCTATCTCAGCTGATAACGCACAGACGCGCTTGTGCCTATCAGCTTTTGGCGAGTGTGTAGTGAGTGTTTGATAAGTCAACGTGCAGTGGACGTGTTCCTGTTCAGGCGGTAGCTGCAGGCTTCCTGTCCAAACTGACCGCCCAGTGCGTCTCCTTTGTTTGACAGAAGTTGTTGATTGCAGCAGATTTGACTTGCAGGGAGAAGAGTAACAGGGCATGAAGGAAGCGTCTGGACTAACTTCCACTGCGTCACTAAGAGTCTGACAGAGTCACCATTCTGGAAATGTCATTTTCAATTAAATCTACCCCCCCCCCTCCAAAAAAAAATTCAGTTGTCATGTCTCTTTTGTTAAAAAACACCGATTCACCTCAGGGAACAGTGTATTTTACACATTTGGCATTTCACAATCTCGAATCTAAACGTTACAATCAACAAAGGGGACTTTAAAATTTCAATATTTAGTCGCTGCGCTTCCTGTTTGTCCAGACTAAA
This sequence comes from Paralichthys olivaceus, assembly GCF_024713975.1. NCBI lineage: Eukaryota > Metazoa > Chordata > Actinopteri > Pleuronectiformes > Paralichthyidae > Paralichthys > Paralichthys olivaceus. The sequence goes on from NC_091106.1 coordinate 20,034,483, forward strand.
CGACAGCTTCCTTCCCGCTGACACTGACCTACTTCTGTGCCAAAGTGACCTAAAACGAGGCTGTAATTTAAACACAAAGTCTTCACGTCACCTACCGTCAAACTCCTTTTTCGCACCTATGGTATTAATTGGGTGTTTTTACGCACGGGTTAACAGCACTCTAACTGGACCCTGAAGACTTTTCCTCCTGCCCCCGGAGAAAGTGTAACCCTTCCCCGCGAGTTTCGGTGCGAATATCCGAGAGCAACGAGGAGCAGCGCGTCGGGGCGGGACGTGGAAGAAGTGGCACCGAAACGTGCCGGCGATCACATCACCGAGAGGGAAGAGCAGACGGAAGGGAAGCAGCGGACATCTACCGGCGCCAGAAAACTACCAAACAATACATTTAATCAGGTGTTTCATCTTCTGTATTTAGATGAAGTGGTAGCTGGAGTTTTTGTCTCCGTGGGCGATGACAGAGGAGTCTAATCTCAACAGGAAATAAATTGTTCACACGATAAAGTTTCATGTCACCATTAAACCAAACATGTTAAACGGACAGTATGTGTGTGTCCTGCTATTATCATTTGCCAACTTCTTCTTCAAAATAACCCAGAAGAGCGCGCCCGCCACCCGCAGGACACTGCCACCGTCTCCTTAACTTCTAATACAACAGTTAAGAAAAATGAGCTCCTCGTCCATTCCGCTAATTGTCCATTAAAATAAGTAATAACACCAAAGCAGCGGCGGGTCCTGTCGTCTGGATGGGTCTCGCTCCTATCTCCTAATGGAGAGGTGAACTTTAAGGCAAGTGAACTCTGTGACCTCGATCAACAAGAGAAGAAAAATGTGTTTTTGAAAGAGTAAGAAAATGTGGTTTTTTCTATTTGGAGGAAAACTTATCATCGTGTCGTCCAAAAAGTTTTGTAAAAACTTTGCCCAGCTAATAAACCACATTCTCTCTCTCTCTCTCTCTCTCTCTCTCTCTCTCCCCCCCCTCCTCTCTGCACTCCTGAAGACAAAGCATCTGCATCGACGTGAACAACTTGTCATTTTCACCCTAACGCAGCATCAAACTGAGGTGAAACGCTGTTTACGCACGACTGGTGGGTTGTGGGATCCAGTAGAAGGAAATGAAGGCGCGTTGCATTGACCGGCAACGTTCAGCAAAACGCTGAAACAAAAATTACTTCATAACAGTTCCTCTTATAACAGATTAAACCTCCACGAGGTGTGAAAGTGCGGCTTTAACATTTGAAGGATCGTTGCATGAAATTAAAGTTGCATTCGGTTTAAATCGCGTTTTTTTCCCCACACGACGAAAACTCGTCAGTAAAGTGACACAGCGTCGCAATGTTACAGCAGATCCGGTGTGAATGTATTATTATTATAAAAAAGAAAAGAAAAGTGAAATGTGAAGTTAGAATAAACTCGTGTGTTTGTGACGTGCGCGCGGGGAAAGTGTTTTTTTTTTTTTTTTTAATTCCAACACACACTCGCGCGCTCTGTGCCAACTCACCTGGTCGGAGGGTGCATGTCAGCAGCAGGGCATGACCGCTGTCAGGCTGGTGGTGACTTATCAGAACAATGATATCAGTGCGAGTCCGAATAACATCCACAGGTCCAACCTGAGCAAAAACATTCACGTCCACGAGGAAAAGAACACAAAGCAACACAGTGAGATTAATCCCAGGGTCTGTGGTGAAGACAGGGACGCCTGAATAGTCCGCCTGGTCCGTGTCCCCTGTGCGAGAGGACGTAAACAAACCCAGAACTGTTTAGTCTGCACTGAGGAGGTCCTCTCCCTCCTTCTCTCAGCTACACACTGAGGGAGCGATTGTTTGCGCTAACGCTGATATGAGCGCTCCTCCCTCCAGAGCGCGCAACTCCCCTACTGCTGGGTGGGGACTCTGGCCCCGGTTCCCTCTGGTGTGTCGCCCCCTGTCTGTCTGTCTGTCTCAGCAGACTCTGCTCATCGTTACTGTTTTTACTTATCTTTATTTGAGTTCTGGTTTTTTTTTAAATTTTTATCTTGTGTTCTTAGTTTTACTGTTGTTCTGTTTTCCATCATTTTACAGGCTTTGTTAGTCTAATGCACAACTTGGTGTAGCTTCAGTTATTTTATATTTAAATCTGTATTTATATTTGGCTTTAACACTCTGTCTCAGTTACTTGTGTCTTTCAACCACCCGATATTAAAACACGTGTATTGTCAATAACTCCATCGTACTTCTTTATACTGACAGACTGTAGTAGTTCTGGTGGATAGACTTGTCCTCAGTTTGTTGTTGATGAAACAATGTTCTACTTACAGGACGTCGCTGCTGCTGCTGCAGTCAAACAAACAAGACTCACACCTCGTAGGTAGTGCTCGCTGGAGGCAGCAGGATGGACGGATCTACACAACTCCACCAGCTGCAGGGGAGAGAGAGACACACACACACACCGATACAGACAGACAAAAGGGCTTAGACAATCAATGTAATTTACATGTGCTCAATACCGATCAATTCCTCCGAGTGTGGGAACATGTGAGTGAATGGCTGCAGATACTGGTTAATGGTAACTTGTGTTTTCTATTGATGCTCCTGCTTTTCTCTCACTCTCTGTCCATCAGGTCGTTTCTATCTCTGTCAGTGACGACAACAACAGTGACGGTTAACGTGAGGGCTCTGTGAAAATGTTTTATATATTTATATATTGTAGATATTACAAAGGGAATGGAAAGCCAACACTTACTTTTTAACAACGTCCATCAACGTCTCATTTTCTCCACTAACAACCAAAATAAATATTTAGAATGTGTAAACAGGAAACCAAGGATACGTTTACATTACATCAGCTAAATACAGATCGAGCTGCACCAATCCGCAGACTCATACAGCAGTCCTCTAATCGGGCCGGATTTTGTCATAAGGATTCGTATATTATTTCTTATTCCCTGTAAAAAAAAAAAAAAGAAAAGTTTAAAAACTAATCCTGGATTGAAGCCCTGATCCAGATTGGCACCACATTTTCCACACCCTGACTCAGAGCACA